>NC_134484.1:241813493-241970993 GCF_040206685.1 Ascaphus truei | reverse complement strand
GCCCGGAGATCCTGATCTGCCAAAAGTATGTCCCAATGTTTATGAAGGATGTTTTTGAGACTGTTCCATTTGTTGTTGTAAGTTCCAATGAACCTTATTGTTTTAGTTGGTGTGGATTTGGGTTTAGGTTGTAATAGAGTCTGTCTGTCAAGTTTATGACTAATTTTAAGACCCCGTTTTATGACTGATTGACTATAACCCCTTGCCTTAAATCTTTTGCTCATTTCTATGGATTGGATGTTAAAAGTATCCATAGTCGAGCAATTGCGGCGAAGTCTGATAAACTCACGATTGGGTATACCCCTAATCTGATGCGCAGGATAAAAACTGCTTGCGTGCAGTATAGTATTGCAGTATGTTGTTTTACGAAAGATATCGGTCACTATACGACCATCAGAGGCAACACTGATACTGAGGTCAAGGTATTTTACATTAGTTGCACTTGAGGTGTAAGTGAGCCTGATGTTAATGCTGTTGTGATTGAGAACATCGATGAACTGTTTCAACAGTAATGCAGTGCACTGCCAAAGAATGAAAATATCATCAATGTATCTCAACCACAACAGCACATGGGACGTGTACTCATTATTGGCTTCCGAAAAGACCTCTTCACGTTCCCACCACCTGAGGAAAAGATTCGCATAGGAGGGCGCACATGTTGCACCCATAGCCATTCCTCTGATCTGTAAATAATAAGTATTTTTAAATAAAAAATAATTATGTTTCAGTACGAAATCCAGGAGGTGTATTAAAGTGTTTGTGAGATTAGTACTCAGGTTCTGCATGGATATAAAGAATCTTGTGGCAAAAATGCCGTCTTCATGGCGGATACAGGTATATAGTGTTTCAACGTCACAGGTGAGTAATATGGTGTCATTGTCAACAAACACATTATCCAGCCTTGAGAGTATATCCATGCTGTCCCTGAGATAAGAGGGTAAAGTTTCCACAGATAAACGTAAAAATGCATCAATGAAACGGCTTATGGGCTCACATACTGTAGCCCTCCTATACCTGATACAATTGGTCTTCCCGGGGGGTGGGAGAGGCTCTTGTGGATTTTGGCCAAAAGATATAATGTTGGTGTAATTGGGTGCTTAGTGATTAGGCCGTCATAATGACGTCTATTGATAACACCCTCTGTCAATGCCTCAAGAACCAAAGCATCAAGCTCTTCCTTAAACTTAGCGGTAGGGTCACCCTGCAGTTCCCTATAACAGTGTTTATCACAAAGTTGTTTGAATGCTTCCGCTTCATATAAATCTCTAGGCCAGAGGACAATGTTACCCCCCTTATCGGAGGGCTTAATTATTATGTCTGGCAGGGATTTAAGTTCTTTAATTGCTGTCCATTCTGACCTAGAAATGTTACTTGAGCCTGCAATATCAGATAAATTATTAATCTCACGGATTACCATGTTAGAAAATACCTCCACCTGCGATACTGCCTGAATAGGGGGGCAGAAGACGGATTTTGCCTTGAAGTTCATCACAGGTCCAAGTTCATTGGTATCAGGTATCACCACATCTTGGTCTTGCAGGGGAGACAAAGAGCTTGGGAAGGAAGTAACATTCCCAGAATCTGATGATTCCTCCTCAATAGATGTTTTCAGATAATGCTTGTGGAGCAGGAGTTTCCTGCAAAAAAGTTGGACATCCTTGATCCATTCGAAAGTGTCACAGTGGTGTGTGGGGGCAAACGATAAGCCACGTTCTAACACTTGGATCTGAATTGGGCTAAGCATTATTTCAGATAGGTTAATGACAGCAAGAGGTTTTACTTCCGTTGCTGCTTGCCCCTCTGGTACTTGTAACCGAACAAGCCCCTGTCCCTTAGGCTTCTTGCTCCCCCGTCTCGTCCTCCTCCTCCTGTGCCCGTTGGTCCCTGATATAAAAAAGGGACTGACCCTGTTGCCTTTGAGGCTGGGTTCACTGTATCACAGTCAGAGGAGTCCATTTCTGAAGTAGTAGATCCTGCTGATACAGAGGTTCCTGCTTTGGGATTCCTCTTTTTCTTGCGGTAGCCTTGTTTTGAGTGGCTCCATTTATAGACTTTACCTAGCTTATAATCGGAAAGGTCTCGATCAAATTGACCCTTTTTCATCAATTCGATTTCACCTTCATATTTGTCAAGTTCAACTTCAATTGTGTCAAAAACACCTTTATCCATAAACTCCATATCCTTACGTAAAGAATCAATTGCAGATGTGGTTTCTGTTAGAGTTGCCTCATCATTAACAATAAGTGTATTGATGAGTTCAACAGAACAGGTGTTGAGAGCACATTCCCAGCGTTCTTTCAGACCAGGATCATTAAAGGCAAATGATGGAAAAGTCTGTATTCTGAGCCCTCTTGGGATCATTTTATAATCCAGATAGTTACATAGGGCTATTTTTTTCCACCAGACTCTTAATCTTTTCCTCATTAGTAATGTAAGTTCCTTAATTTAATCCGGGTCTGAAGTCACACTGGGATGCTGTGTCAAATCCACAACATTGTCAGTAATAGAAAAAATCCTTGCAGCATTAGCAAGACGCTTAGAGTCGTTGTCAGCAAAGTCCATTATAAATATTAATGTCAGACTGGGATGATTGAGCAGGCACCTGGAAATGACTGAAAGACCAGTCTGGAATAATATATAAGACACACAAAAGACGCCGCAGTCAAATCACCCCTATTTGACTAAGTAATCAGATAACCAAAGGTCAGGGTAAAAAGTGACCCTCTGGTGGTGCTACCGACCCAAGGGAAATATATAACTAAGAAAAAGAAAAAGTAGGGTCAAAGAGGTGCACTCAAACACTGAATAATGAAAAATAGAAAAAAATGGACTTTATTAGCAAAAAGTATAAAAAACACATAAAACAGACCCACACAGATCGTATGACAAATCACTATGTGACACAGCGTAGAAACACCAAAGAGGTACAATAGGTCTGGTAAGAACCAAAACAAGATAACAATATATTATTGCAAATATACCATAACAGAACCAGGGGAAAAAATAATTTTTCCCAAAGTAGTGTGACTAAGATCGGCCGATCCAATGCAATAGATAATGATTAATATGAATGGTAAGTAAATCCAGACCACAGAAAAAATATATAATGAATATACATAAACCTCTTAATAATGGTGAAAGATGGTAAGACACATAGCAAATGCAAAAAAATGTTAGACCTTATAATGTACTGCAAGTCAGCTCTGTATCATGATGCCCGGACTAAGCTGCACATATGGAGTAAGGAGCAGGAGAGAAAAATCCAAATATTGCACTAATAGCACTCATATAAAATCCCCAGAGATGCAAAGCTCAAAGGTAATGAGCAAAAGTTCTATGAGAATAGCCCAAGGACATAGAGCACCTTAGATAGATAATGTGCAGGGCACTGAGGGAGTCCTGTGATAAGTCCCAGCATCTCACAGTAAGGCAGCAAGAAAGTCCTGTAATACAGACCAAAGTCTCATGTTTATGGCATCAGCGACATCACAGAGGAGGATCTCAGGCAGTCTGGTGTTGCACACGGGTCACAGGGTGGTGGGGGTGCTGTCACAGCTCTGCTCCTACGGCCGTTTCGCCAAAAAGGCTTCTTCCGGGAGCGTACAGTGTCAGCATAAACAAACACTCTTAAAGGGCTCCGATTTCACGCCAAAAGTTCACTCGTGACCAACAGCCAATAGGAAATTCTGAAAAATAGAACCATGTCATCTGTTGCTATGTGGAAGCGAGCAGAACTTTGGAGGCAGTAAACCTTAAAGAGACAGACATAAAAAGACACAGGAAATTACATAATGTGATTAAAATAAGCATAATTGCTAAGCAGAGTATTGTAAAGCAAGGAGGCATGAATAAAAATATAAGTAGAACTAATTTGAAGGTTGATTATATTAACAATATCTTAAGGGATGACTAATGAATTTGCATTTTACTAAGTAAGATACCAAATATTGATAATATTACACAGAAACATAAAATATGGAGGATCAAAGGAGAGATGAACCATAAACTGTAATTGAGACTTAATGAAAGAAATCTAGGGAAGGCAGGGTAAGTTACATAAAACAAGACAGAGTCTCTGAATGAGTAAAAAGCTAAAGGAACATTGCAAAACTGAGGTAATCATTTAATCCAGTTGGGATCATGGTCCCTAATTGAACTATCCATCTGCATTCTTTTTGCAGTAGGAGCTGCTCCACATTACCGCCGCGGATGCTTATGTTGATTTTATCAATGGCAAAGGCCACCAGGGATGAGGGGTCAGAGTTGTGCACATCACGAAAATGGCGTGCCACACTGGTGAATTTTTTGAAGCACGCCAGGTCTTTAGTTGCATTTTTAATGTTACTTGTCTGCTCCAAAACCCTTACACGAAGTTCCCTGGTGGTCATGCCAATGTAAATCAGGCCGCAGGGACAGTTCAGATGGTAGATGACATTCTTAGATTTACAGTTTAAAAAATAAAAGATTCTGAAGTTTCTGGTGCCTTTAGAGTTATGAAAGACATCAGTCTGCTTCATGTGTCTACACGCGGAACAATGTCCACATTTGTAGAAACCTTTTAAATTTACTTGATTGAGGAAAGTAACTTTTGGAGGGGTAGTGTAATGACTCCTGACCAGCAGGTGCTTTAGGTTAGGTGCTCTCCTACTAGTGATGCTAACTCTGTCACCCAGAATTGCCCGGAGATCCTGATCTGCCAAAAGTATGTCCCAATGTTTATGAAGGATGTTTTTGAGACTGTTCCATTTGTTGTTGTAAGTTCCAATGAACCTTATTGTTTTAGTTGGTGTGGATTTGGGTTTAGGTTGTAATAGAGTCTGTCTGTCAAGTTTATGACTATTTTTAAGACCCCGTTTTATGGCTGATTGACAATAACCCCTTGCCTTAAATCTTTTGCTCATTTCTATGGATTGGATGTTAAAAGTATCCATAGTCGAGCAATTGCGGCGAAGTCTGATAAACTCAACATTGGGTATACCCCTAATCTGATGCGCAGGATGAAAACTGCTTGCGTGCAGTATAGTATTGCAGGATGTTGTTTTCCGAAAGATATCGGTCACTATACGACCATCAGAGGCAACACTGATACTGAGGTCAAGGTATTTTACATTAGTTGCACTTGAGGTGTAAGTGAGCCTGATATTAATGCTGTTGTGATTGAGAACATCGATGAACTGTTTCAACAGTAATGCAGTGCCCTGCCAAAGAATGAAAATATCATCGATGTATCTCAACCACAACAGCACATGGGACGTGTACTCACTATTGGCTTCCGAAAAGACATCTTCACGTTCCCACCACCCCAGGAAAAGATTTGCATAGGAGGGCGCACATGTTGCACCCATAGCCGTTCCTCTGATCTGTAAATAATAAGTATTTTTAAATAAAAAATAATTATGTTTCAGTACGAAATCCAGGAGGTGTATTAAAGTGTTTGTGAGATTAGTACTCAGGTTCTGCATGGATATAAAGAATCTTGTGGCAAAAATGCCGTCTTCATGGCGGATACAGGTATATAGTGTTTCAACGTCACAGGTGAGTAATATGGTGTCATTGTCAACAAACACATTATCCAGCCGTGAGAGTATATCCATGCTGTCCCTGAGATAAGAGGGTAAAATTTCCACAGATAAACGTAAAAATGCATCAATGAAACGGCTTATGGACTCACATAGCCCTCCTATACCTGATACAATTGGTCTTCCCGGGGGGTGGGAGAGGCTCTTGTGGATTTTGGGCAAAAGATATAATGTTGGTGTAATTGGGTGCTTAGTGATTAGGCCGTCATAATGACGTCTATTGATAACACCCTCTGTCAATGCCTCAAGAACCAAAGCATCAAGCTCTTCCTTAAACTTAGCGGTAGGGTCACCCTGCAGTTCCCTATAACAGTGTTTATCACAAAGTTGTTTGAATGCTTCCGCTTCATATAAATCTCTAGGCCAGAGGACAATGTTACCCCCCTTATCGGAGGGCTTAATTATTATGTCTGGCAGGGATTTAAGTTCTTTAATTGCTGTCCATTTTGACCTAGAAATGTTACTTGAGCCTGCAATATCAGATAAGTTATTAATCTCACGGATTACCATGTTAGAAAATACCTTCACCTGTGATACTGCCTGAATAGGGGGGCAGAAGACGGATTTTGCCTTGAAGTTCATCACAGGTCCAAGTTCATTGGTATCAGGTATCACCACATCTTGGTCTTGCAGGGGAGACAAAGAGCTTGGGAAGGAAGTAACATTCCCAGAATCTGATGATTCCTCCTCAATAGATGTTTTCAGAAAATGCGTGTGGAGCAGGAGTTTCCTGCAAAAAAGTTGGACATCCTTGATCCATTCGAAAGTGTCACAGTGGTGTGTGGGGGCAAACGATAAGCCACTTTCTAACACTTGGATCTGAATTGGGCTAAGCATTTTTTCAGATAGGTTAATGACAGCAAGAGGTTTTACTTCCGTTGCTGCTTGCCCCTCTGGTACTTGTAACCGAACAAGCCCCTGTCCCTTAGGCTTCTTGCTCCCCCGTCTCGTCCTCCTCCTCCTGTGCCCGTTGGTCCCTGATATAAAAAAGGGACTGACCCTGTTGCCTTTGAGGCTGGGTTCACTGTATCACAGTCAGAGGAGTCCATTTCTGAAGTAGTAGATCCTGCTGATACAGAGGTTCCTGCTTTGGGATTCCTCTTTTTCTTGCGGTAGCCTTGTTTTGAGTGGCTCCATTTATAGACTTTACCTAGCTTATAATCGGATAGGTCTCGATCAAATTGACCCTTTTTCATCAATTCAATTTCACCTTCATATTTGTCAAGTTCAACTTCAAAATTGACCAAAGGCATGAATAAAAATATAAGTAGAACTAATTTGAAGGTTGATTATATTAACAATATCTTAAGGGATGACTAATGAAGTAGCATTTTACTAAGTAAGATACCAAATATTGATAATATTACACAGAAACATAAAATATGGAGGATCAAAGGAGAGATGAACCATAAGCTGTAATTGAGACTTAATGAATGAAATCTAGGGAAGGCAGGGTAAGTTACATAAAACAAGACAGAGTCTCTGAATGAGAAAAAAGCTAAAGGAACATTGCAAAACTGAGGTAATCATTTAATCCAGTTGGAATCATGGTCCCTAATTGAACTATCCATCTGCATTCTTTTTGCAGTAGGAGCTGCTCCACATTACCGCCGCGGATGCTTATGTTGATTTTATCAATGGCAAAGGCCACCAGGGATGAGGGGTTAGAGTTGTGCACATCACGAAAATGGCGTGCCACACTGGTGAATTTTTTGAAGCACGCCAGGTCTTTAGTTGCATTTTTAATGTTACGTGTGTGCTCCAAAACCCTTACACGAAGTTCCCTGGTGGTCATGCCAATGTAAATCAGGCCACAGGCACAGTTCAGATGGTAGATGACATTCTTGGATTTACCGTTTAAAAAATAAAAGATTCTGAAGTTTCTGGTGCCTTTAGAGTTATGAAAGACATCAGTCTGCTTCATGTGTCTACACGCGGAACAATGTCCACATTTGTAGAAACCTTTTAAATTTACTTGATTGAGGAAAGTAACTTTTGGAGGGGTAGTGTAATGACTCCTGACCAGCAGGTGCTTTAGGTTAGGTGCTCTCCTACTAGTGATGCTAACTCTGTCACCCAGAATTGCCTGGAGATCCTGATCTGCCAAAAGTATGTCCCAATGTTTATGAAGAATGTTTTTGAGACTGTTCCATTTGTTGTTGTAAGTTCCAATGAACCTTATTGTTTTAGTTGGTGTGGATTTGGGTTTAGGTTGTAATAGAGTCTGTCTGTCAAGTTTATGACTATTTTTAAGACCCCGTTTTATGGCTGATTGACTATAACCCCTTGCCTTAAATCTTTTGCTCATTTCTATGGATTGGATGTTAAAAGTATCCATAGTCGAGCAATTGCGGCGAAGTCTGATAAACTCACCATTGGGTATACCCCTAATCTGATGCGCAGGATGAAAACTGCTTGCGTGCAGTATAGTATTGCAGGATGTTGTTTTCCGAAAGATATCAGTCACTATACGACCATCAGAGGCAACACTGATACTGAGGTCAAGGTATTTTACATTAGTTGCACTTGAGGTGTAAGTGAGCCTGATATTAATGCTGTTGTGATTGAGAACATCGATGAACTGTTTCAACAGTAATGCAGTGCCCTGCCAAAGAATGAAAATATCATCGATGTATCTCAACCACAACAGCACATGGGACGTGTACTCACTATTGGCTTCCGAAAAGACATCTTCACATTCCCACCACCCCAGGAAAAGATTCGCATAGGAGGGCGCACATGTTGCACCCATAGCCGTTCCTCTGATCTGTAAATAATAAGTATTTTTAAATAAAAAATAATTATGTTTCAGTACGAAATCCAGGAGGTGTATTAAAGTGTTTGTGAGATTAGTACTCAGGTTCTGCATGGATATAAAGAATCTTGTGGCAAAAATGCCGTCTTCATGGCGGATACAGGTATATAGTGTTTCAACGTCACAGGTGAGTAATATGGTGTCATTGTCAACAAACACATTATCCAGCCGTGAGAGTATATCCATGCTGTCCCTGAGATAAGAGGGTAAAGTTTCCACAGATAAACGTAAAAATGCATCAATGAAACGGCTTATGGACTCACATAGCCCTCCTATACCTGATACAATTGGTCTTCCCGGGGGGTGGGAGAGGCTCTTGTGGATTTTGGGCAAAAGATATAATGTTGGTGTAATTGGGTGCTTAGTGATTAGGCCGTCATATTGACGTCTATTGATAACACCCTCTGTCAATGCCTCAAGAACCAAAGCATCAAGCTCTTCCTTAAACTTAGAGGTAGGGTCACCCTGCAGTTCCCTATAACAGTGTTTATCACAAAGTTGTTTGAATGCTTCCGCTTCATATAAATCTCTAGGCCAGAGGACAATGTTACCCCCCTTATCGGAGGGCTTAATTAGTATGTCTGGCATGGATTTAAGTTCTTTAATTGCTGTCCATTCTGACCTAGAAATGTTACTTGAGCCTGCAATATCAGATAAGTTATTAATCTCACGGATTACCATGTTAGAAAATACCACCACCTGCGATACTGCCTGAATAGGGGGGCAGAAGACGGATTTTGCCTTGAAGTTCATCACAGGTCCAAGTTCATTGGTATCAGGTATCACCACATCTTGGTCTTGCAGGGGAGACAAAGAGCTTGGGAAGGAAGTAACATTCCCAGAATCTGATGATTCCTCCTCAATAGATGTTTTCAGAAAATGCTTGTGGAGCAGGAGTTTCCTGCAAAAAAGTTGGACATCCTTGATCCATTCGAAAGTGTCACAGTGGTGTGTGGGGGCAAACGATAAGCCACTTTCTAACACTTGGATCTGAATTGGGCTAAGCATTATTTCAGATAGGTTAATGACAACAAGAGGTTTTACTTCCGTTGCTGCTTGCCCCTCTGGTACTTGTAACCGAACAAGCCCCTGTCCCTTAGGCTTCTTGCTCCCCCGTCTCGTCCTCCTCCTCCTGTGCCCGTTGGTCCCTGATATAAAAAAAGGGACTGACCCTGTTGCCTTTGAGGCTGGGTTCACTGTATCACAGTCAGAGGAGTCCATTTCTGAAGTAGTAGATCCTGCTGATACAGAGGTTCCTGCTTTGGGATTCCTCTTTTTCTTGCGGTAGCCTTGTTTTGAGTGGCTCCATTTATAGACTTTACCTAGCTTATAATCGGATAGGTCTCGATCAAATTGACCCTTTTTCATCAATTCGATTTCACCTTCATATTTGTCAAGTTCAACTTCAATTGTGTCAAAAACACCTTTATCCATAAACTCCATATCCTTACTTAAAGAATCAATTGCAGATGTGGTTTCTGTTAGAGTTGCCTCATCATTAACAATAAGTGTATTGATGAGTTCAACAGAACAGGTGTTGAGAGCACATTCCCAGCGTTCTTTCAGACCAGGATCATTAAAGGCAAATGATGGAAAAGTCTGTATTCTGAGCCCTCTTGGGATCATTTTATAATCCAGATAGTTACATAGGGCTATTTTGTTCCACCAGACTCTTAATCTTTTCCTCATTAGTAAAGTAAGTTCCTTAATTTGATCCTGGTCTGAAGTCACACTGGGATGCTGTGTCAAATCCCCAACATTGTCAGTAATAGAAAAAATCCTTGCATTAGCAAGACGCTTAGACTCGTTGCCAGCAAAGTCCATTATAAATATTAATGTCAGACTGGGATGTGACACAGTGTAGAAACACCAAAGATGTACAATACGTCTGGTAAGAACCAAAACAAGATAACAATATATTATTGCAAATATACCATAACAGAACCAGGGGAAAAAATAATTTTTCCCAAAGTAGTGTGACTAAGATTGGCCGATCCAATGCAATAGATAATGATTAATATGAATGGTAAGTAAATCCAGACCACAGAAAAAATATATAATGAATATACATAAACCTCTTAATAATGGTGAAAGATGGTAAGACACATAGCAAATGCAAAAAAATGTTAGACCCTATAATGTACTGCAAGTCAGCTCTGTATCATGATGCCCGGACTAAGCTGCACATATGGAGTAAGCAGCAGGAGAGAAAAATCCAAATATTGCACTAATAGCACTTATGTAAAATCCCCAGAGATGCAAAGCTCAAAGGTAATGAGCAAAAGTTCTATGAGAATAGCCCAAGGACATAGAGCACCTCAGATAGATAATGTGCAGGGCACTGAGGGAGTCCTGTGATAAGTCCCAGCATCTCACAGTAAGGCAGCAAGAAAGTCCTGTAATACAGACCAAAGTCTCATGTTTATGGCATCAGCGACATCACAGAGGAGGATCTCAGGCAGTCTGGTGTTGCACACGGTCACATATATATATATATTTGTTATGAGTTTTATGTATATTTTGAATACGTTGATGGTTATATATATATACTTTTTGGATTTTTATCATTATTTGATATTTATTTATCATTTAGTTTTATTTTGAGGTTGTTAAGAATCGCATTCACATTTTTTATTTGCATAGTTTGATCAAATTTATTTACTATGTATGTGTTTTTTCTGAATTTAGCATTAATATCACTATGTTGTCATATTACATTGGAATGTTATTCAATATATAGATTTATTTATTATTCAGTTATAATTTAATGAGATTTGATCAAATTATGACTTCATTGTTATTCATATGATCAGTGTTATACACACATTCCACTATTAGAAAGTTTATTTTTCACCTATAAATAGGTATTCAATAAGTACAAACATATCTTTCTTCGTCTGGTTTCTGGGTTTATATACCCTTTATTAAGGAGTATTTTTGCATTGAGTGTTAAAAATATTCTTATCATTCAATTTTTATGTAGATTTATCATTTTGGATAATCTTTTTTATGGTTTAATGCTCTTGTGGTTGGTTTACTTTCGAAGTGTTTATTTGTTAACATGTGGTACAATAAAGTTTTTTTGTTTTCATTACGGCTCAAGCGCGCTGACGTCATAAGCCCTGCGTCATTTGACACACTAGGAAATGGTGGGGATTGGTGTCTGCCGTGCACTGACCCGCTATTTTATACTCTCCGGTAAGTAACACTTTTATTCACCTTCATGTGGAGGACAAGTGCTTCTTTAACTTTATTGTGGTGAAATCTGATTATCATATCCCTTGGTAGGTCACCCGGCTGAGGCTTGGAACATAATGCTCTATGGCATCTATCCAATTCTGAGGCTACCTCAGTTTTATCTGGCAGCGTGGCCATCTGCATGTTCCAATAAAGTTCTGTACCCTAGTGACTGCCTCTGGTATCCCTCTAATTCTTACATTATTCCTGCGATCTATATTCTCAGAGTCCTCCTGTCGGTCGGATATGTCATCTAGCTAGAATCTCAGGTAAGTGGTTTTCTTTTCATTTTTGTTCACCACTTTAATCGTTGCATCAAGTTTTTTTTCCAGCTCATCTGTTCTGTCACCCAATCACCTGATATCTTTTCAGATATCTTTTAATTCTGAATGCAAATTGCATACAAAGGAGCTGAGAGAGCACTACTACTTATTTAGATATAGTACACACATAAAAACCCTGTGTAATAAAGATGGTGCACCCTGGAGTAAATGGATACAATATATACCAGAAGAGAAAATTATAGGTCCCATAGAACAGGACCTAACGAAGCTCCAAACTGGGGCAAACAATCGTGAGTACAAATGTATAAACTTTATTTAGACAAGCAACTGAATGAGGACAAACAGACTAACTGTGATAAAAATGGAGAAGGGCGGTGCCCTCCTGTTCTCCTGTTCATCCTTCTGGTGGACCTGCACGCCATCTGGAACCGCATTTGGACCGCACTGGGAACCCCAACAGTGAGTTACCCCTGTGGGTTTACATATTTACCAGCTTTATAAGGGACATTATTTGTACTACACGTGTGCTAGTGAGCACTAGGTACTAGTCCCATATCCCCTGCCAGGGATGCTGTATTTATACCCTATATAGTGGAATGGTCCAAGCAGAGACTTATACTTTATGAAAAGGTTTCAAACTGCTTCTGATGCGCTGGTCACCTTTAACTGTGATAAAAACACAAAAGTCTGAATGCAGACAGGTTTTCAAGTCACCAAACAGTTGCTTCATAGCATCCATAGTTACCGCATTGCACCTCCCTCCGGAACCCTCATCCATCTCTGAGCCATGTTCCGATTCCAATCCTCTATTGGAGGTGTGTTCTGTGGCTCGCAGCGCCCACGCTGTACCTTTTTGCGTGAAGTATTACACAAGATCTGGCAATATTTATTTTTTCTTTTTGGACCGTGTCAACATCTTGGGGGGTTTGGACAGATTTTTCTGTTATCTCTGTGCTTTAGGTATGATATTTACTCTCAGGTTTTAATTTAATATTGCTGGGGTTTGGAGGAGCTCTCACATCAAGCGGCCATTCCATTCACTATCCCACTTGCGCCTCAGAAGAATTCTTTTTTATGGGGATACATTCTCCCTTGTGGAAGATAGTCACTAAACTCTCTCTCAGTGATTTTAATGCTTTGTGGGATATTTTATTTCAGATGTCAATGGTCAGTAATTTTAGTTATTAATAACATTTTTGCTTTGACTTCAATTCACCTGTGAAGTTTGTTCCACACTGAGGCAGGATGAGGTAAGGTAATGTCAAGTCTTTTTGTCTGTATCGCAGCCCCTAAAATCTTGTAGTAGCAACTTTTGACTCAGGAGTGCCTCTAACCCCCCTCCCATGGGCCACCCCACGGAGTATATGAAGCCCAGTTCTTTAGAGGCTAGTACCAACTATTGTACGAGATGGGTCCCAGGTACGGCACAGTTCCTGGGGGGGGCAAGGGAAGAAGGTGTTTTTTTGTTTGCAGACCTTTTCTCTTCTTTTCTGGGGAGGAGGGGTGCTTTCATATATCTGTAGGTCTTCCATTTGCACTCAGACTCCAGAGATCAATGTCTTCTGCCCAGCCCACGCTCCTCTCCTCTACTCTTGCCAGCATGCCATGGGACCCACCGGCTCTCACCTCGACTTTAAGCTGCAGCACCTCTCCCTGTGGACCTCTTTCCCCCTCTACAGCACGACACAGGTCTCGTGGCTCTCTCCTCTGACTCTGGCTGTTGGCGGCCCTCCCTCAGCAGATTCTGGCAGATCAAGATGGCCACCCGTCTCTCTCTCTTTGGGCCAGGTCAGACAGAACACGATGCAACGTGCGCGTGCGTACGTCCGTCGCAATTTTGGGTTGTTCGGTGGGAGTTTTCAAACTGAAAACTTCACCGGCGGCAAAGTGCAGTGTTGTCGCTGCGACATTTTGCCGCCACAACCAGAATTGAAATTTTGTGCTACTGTCGCGTGACGTGAGCTGATTCAGCCAATTGAGGCGAACCAGCTCTGTGACGTGTCCGTTACACGTCCCCGCCACACCCCCAAACACCGCGACCCAATGCATGCATTTTGAGCAGAGATCGCTGGGCTGCAGGAGCACGCGGCGGAGGCGCGAACGCAAGCACGGTCCAACAGCAGCCTTGGCGAACGGTCCCGCAGCAGCCTGTCTGAGCGAGCCCTTACAAACCCAGCCCAGCTGTGCCTGATTTGCAGCTCCTAGTCACAGGGACCACCTCCGCCCGGCTCGCCCAGCCCGACACCCGGCACTGCTGGAGATCCGAAGCGCCAGTGGGGGATGCGATCTGCTTCATCCACAACCCCCCAGAAGATTCAAAGTCAGTATGGCCACTACGCATCTTCTCAGCTGCCTCACTGTTCTCTCACTGGCCGATGGTGCCCATTTCGGGATGCGGCCGGATCGGGTCTTTGCCGGGAACCCCAACACTGAGTCAAGGGGGGTCTCCCTTGGTCAGGGGAGATCCCACTTTGCCTACCAGGCCCAGCTAAGGGCACAAGCCCACTAAAGGTGGGGGGAGACAGATCTGACAGCTTCTGCAGGTGCCGCAATGGTGCTCCGGGACAAGATGGTCACTTAACTGGTCCTAGACCCCGGAACCTTTCATCAGCGCTAGATCAGCCCCTGATGCACAAAACATCTCCAAATTGCTATTGCCAAAGCGTTCTTTTTCCTCTAGTGCTGATTTTCAGCTTCCAGGGGTCTGGGTTTATATTTGACATGGTTTTTATTTGCGGAGCTCAAGCTCCGTGCAACCTGCTATCAGAGCTCCAGGTTACACATTTTTTTTTTTTTTAATCTTTTAGATGCAACCAAATACAATTTATTCCAGCTCTCAGGATTAATTTATTAGAATAGGCAATTTAGGGCAAGATACAGTAAGAAGAGGTGTTATTGGGGTCAACTTAGGATGCGTTAGTTTTACAGTAGTAATGGGTCCAGGACATTAGAAGTGACTGCCAAGCTGTGTTAAGCCTAGGATCTCTGTGTAGACATAGAGAAAGAAAGTTTGTGTCATGGTTGATAATATTTAAATAAGCATTTGATAGGCAAAATAACATTTGCATGTAATTTTCATGAGAAACATTATCTGTTGAAATGATACTGTATGATGGCATCAAAAGGAGGCCAGAATGTTTGTCCGTTGTTTTTCCATATTCTGTATTTATTTGTCATAACTATGAGAACCAAATTATGTAATATCTCACAAACACGGCATGTATTGTTTAATATGGGACTAATGTAGTAATAAAATAATTAAGTAATTCAAAAAATAAATAAGAGTATTGTAACAGGGTGCACCCCCTGTCACGTCATGATGCAGGGGAAACAGATTTCCCTGCCTCTAATGAGGCAGCACTGAGCAAGTTAAAGTCAGAGGACTGTCTTAATTGTCCTGCTTAGCTGCCTCATTAGGGGCTTTAAAAACCCTTCAGCACTCACTGCAAGAGGATCTGTGATCCACAGAAACACCATGAACCGCTAGAGAGAGCACACCTGCAATGGACCTCTTCTTCCTTTGCCGCCTCTTAGTGAGACAGGAGGAAGCCGGGATCAGAAGGTAAACTGACCTCCATCTCCGCTGCAACTTTTTGTGTTAATGTTGGCAACAGGTTTACTGTAGCTCTCAAAACCTATAGATGGGGTGTAAGCTGTGGTATAGTCAGTGTTTCCTATAGGAGCAAGAACTGTTTGTTTTTGTTACCCATGTTATTCTGATCAGAAACTGATATTTATGTTGTCACAGTTGCGCCTAAATAAAAGACTATATAATTTCCCCCTATAAACCGTCTCTTGCCTTAAAAACTCTGCACGCATCTCCTTGAAGTATAGTATTATTATTTTTGTATCATACAAATGCAGATGTCAAGACAAAAGACCAGCATTTAAGATGTTTACAGCTGCGGCCGCCTTTATCCTAATGCGGGCGTAGCGGCGCAACTCTGATATCCGTGGGCAGATGCAGTATATATTTTTTCTTTACGGAATATGTTTCGGTATTTTAGCGCTCGTAATATTAGCATATTCTTAGCGCTGTCTGCAATACTGCAATACTCAGATGGGCGTCCGCGAGCTGGTGTCTTCAAAGTCTAATACTGTAGCAGTTCAACCTACGTCAGTACACAGTCTGCATGTGCGCGCGGGCAGTAATTGTAAATTTGCATATTTATACATGCATGTATGTCTCATTTGAACATTGTTGAAACGCATAGGCGTGTACTGTAACAGTATCACATTTCTGCGTATATAGCGCTCTTCCCTCGCTCGCCCCCGCACACACACAGGATAATGTACTGCACTGCAGTATTTCAACTTCTTATCTAAGGTACACCTCTCCCACGCCATTCCTTTGAACTGATGGTTTCTGGCTTCAATAACATTCCTGTCATCACATTCCTGCGTGTATAACGTGCAGTGCAGAGCCTGGTTTGATTTACTGTTTTCTTCTGTGTTGATTATTAATGCTCATTGGGGGAAAAAAAGTTCAAGAGTGACCAAAAAAAATATATATTTTTTTTTCTCGTCATTTTTTATTTTCTCAACATGAATGAACATGTGCCTGCCTCAACCATCTTGATATTATGATATTGACCTGTGCTGTAGCTTTTGACTGCAACACTGTGCGTTTGACTGCACATGATTGATTTGTGTGATTTTTTATGTATTTGGGGGTGTAGGGATCAAATTATTATGATGACCTGCCTGTTGAAAATATATCATGTCTTTGACCTACAGTACAGCTAATCCTTCATGCAGCTTTACCCCCCTGCCCCCGCACATACACACAAGGCTCGCTAAAGGATTTCAACCTCTTATCGACACCTCTCTCAGACCATTCATTAATTTTCCTATTGTTGGCATTGAATCACCTCTCTGCACCTGCGTGTAATCCTCTTTGGGAAGGGAGCTGTAGTTGATTATTACTGTGCATGCGTGAATTGCTTGCGAAGTTCAAGAGTGACCAAAAAAAATATTTTTTTTTTCTCGTCATTTTTATTTTCTCAACATGAATGAACATGTGCCTGCCTCAACCATCTTGATATTACGATATGCAATCTGTGCTGTAGCTTGTGACTTCGACACTGTGCATTTGACTGCACATGATTGATTTGTGTGATTTTTATGTATTTGGGGGTGTAGGGATCAAATTATTATGATGACCTGCCTGTTGAAAATATGTCATGTCTTTGAACTACAGTACAGCTAATCACAGTACAGTGATTTTTTACTAACACCATACTGTTGTGGTGTAAATGTTTTGACTTTCTGTACATAAATGGTTTTACTATCAGTACACCATACACCTGTAAATGTAGCATTTTGAATTGCTGTACACTTTTTGTACTTACTCCACCAATAAAAGAAAATGTTGATTTGTTTTAAATTGTTCCATTGTCTCCTTTTATACTGTAACAAAACAAAGTGTTTCTAGAACATACAGTACAGTACTGTCCAGGCATACTGTACTGTATACTGTAGGCACTGTAGGCATGCTCAGTACTATGAAATACAAATATGTACTGGAATACATGTAGAATAAATGCATACTTTTTATTTTTCGGGTTTATTATACAGTATATATATATAAAAAGTATTGTACTGTATATGGACTGAAAACAACAGCATACTGTTTCAGGTTTTCTATGAAGCTCTCAGTTACAGTATTCTATCCTAATCAATAACAACGGCCACTAAACTGTTGACTCTGGTACGTGTTTATTTAAATCCAATTCAGCAATGTGCAGGCATTGTTACACAAAGCGATATTATCCATCGAAATCCCTCCATTTGCTGTTTTCCGCATGAGATGACAAAGTTTTCTTTTCTGAGGAAAAACAAAAGTACAAGTTTTACTGTAATGATCAGTCAGTCCCCTAAAGAAGTTCTCACAGTCAGTCCCACCAATAATTTTCTCGGGGGCGTCTCCTGTTCACATGCGCATGCGCCTACTGTCGATGTGATAACACACATATGCATTTCAAGAAGGTTCCAATACGCATGCCAAAGAAAAAGCCTGTCCTGCGCTTCAGTGGTCAGCAATAGCACAAAATGGTGTCAGTGTCATCATGTGGGCTGGGTAGGAGGGAGCTAAATTTGGCCACTAGAGTGACCGGAGTGTGTGGGAAAGGTAAAAAAAACCCTTACCTATAACTCAACTCCGGTCTGGGTCCTGCTCACCTCTGTTCTCCAACTCCTTCAGTAGAATTGCATAGAATGGAAGGGCTCCGGTGCAACTGTGCATGCCAGACTCCAGAGGGTCCCGGGTGAATTCAACCAACTTTATTAGCAAAAAGAACACACTAGGGCTACACCACGATCTCGGAGTCCGAGACGAAGCCCTATCTTAGAGGGTGAAACGCGTAGAGGGGGAGATCGTGGTGTAGCCCTAGAGTGTTCTTTGTGCTAATAAAGTTGGTTGAATTCATCCGGGACCCTCTGGAGTCTGTCATGCGCAGTTGCGCCGGAGCCCTTCCATTCTATCCAATACGCATGCGCCTAGCTTTCCACCAATTGTGCATTATCTACTGTAGAAGCTGCTCAGCCAATGATATTGCTTGCAGGAGAATCGCTTGACTGTGCATTGATATTGATATTTCAAAAACAGAATAAAATACGACAACATTACTCACCATAGACTTTGCCAATCAGCTGGCGCCGAGTCACTGCCAGTCCCGTATTCTTGATTATACACGCAGTTGACAGGTGACAGCGGGACTTCTACACCTGTAGTTGACAGATGATGAGACTGGAAATCGCTTTGGTACATGCAAGCTTGCTGGAATCTGTACGCAAAATCCTGCTCAGCCTGCAGGTATCCGGGCGGGACAGACAGCAAGGGTTGCCGGTCACCAGGTTTTCACTGACGGTCGGACCGTTATTGGAAGCCGGTGCCGGCGCTTTCACATTGCTTGCCTGCGACTGACGTTTCTTAGTTGGTTTTAACATGAACTTTCGCCTTTTGAAGTCTCCATGATCAAAGATACAGGAAAAATCTGGTGCTACACACCAATAGCCTCCTTTAACACCGTGTGCAGGATCAATACGAAAAAAACATGGATCGATACATACATTTTTCCTTATTTCACGCTTCCATACATGAGCATCTGGTGAAAATTTGTAAAAGTCATAGTTTTCGATAAAATACTGATACATTTGACCAACTGTTGCCATCTTATCATGTGTTGCATTAATAATGGCCCATATTAAATAAGCGTACGTTATGTCGGGTTTTTGGAACACGGACTGCAGCGGTGCACTCATCTCGGAACTCTCAGGACAATAGAACACCAGACACTGCGCATTTAGTTTATAATATGAATAGCCTACTGTAAATTGATACATTATTATAACTTCTTCAGTACCATGGTCAATTTACAATGGACCACTGTGGTATTTTTTTAAACACCTGCAAGTCGACACATTACTGAAGCGCATGCGCATTACAATTCATGAATATCTGCCACCTGGCTGATACGCGAAGAATTGCAACCAATTAAATCCGAACCATTATCAATAAACACATCAATAAACACATCAACCGCGGGTGAAACCAGCAT
The DNA here is from genome assembly GCF_040206685.1 of Ascaphus truei. Taxonomy (NCBI): domain Eukaryota; kingdom Metazoa; phylum Chordata; class Amphibia; order Anura; family Ascaphidae; genus Ascaphus; species Ascaphus truei. The sequence continues at coordinate 241,951,519 of NC_134484.1, read as the reverse complement.
GAATGCAACATGAATGCGGCATGAACGCGGTGAAGTGCGTGGCATTTGGAAAAAAACCCCGAAAAAATTCGGAGATGTCGGAGAATAAAAGGGGCCGCGGCTGTACCAGGGCTGTTATATTTCATAAACCGGTTAATGTTGTCCTTAAAACTAGAGATGGGTGACATTTTCACAGAAATCAAAATCTGCTGTGAAGTTGCAAGCTTCTTTAAGCCTCAGAATTCAACGGATCAGTCTCAAAAAGGTAGATTCATTTTTTTTTCTATCACTGAAAATCTGCCTAATGGATTCAGAATTCAAATCTGCAAACGTAATCCAAATCCACAAACTGATTTTTTATGGGACAGGGATTATATAAATAGGGGTGCAGCTTCTAGTTTAAAGCCATTGCGTTGTAGGCTGGTTTTGGCTGCAGGTTGGTTAGACGGCCTGCTGATGCTACTGCTGCTGTAATTCTACAGCTCAAACCTTTATACATTATTTACGTAATAAAACTTGTAGCGTAACCATTAACCTGTGATTGACTAGACTGACCCATGTCTGTGAGTCCACTACCTGGCTGGTGCCTGTATGACCTCAGTGGCATGGGCTCTTTTCCTGTATGGTTTCGAGAATCTATTATATAAATTATTTAGCAGTGTATTAATATTTAATGATAATAATACTATTATGATAACGTGTCAATTTCAAGGAGAGTTAAACTTGTACACATCTAGATTCTATAATTCTCTGCATCTAGTGTGGCAGACACTGCCAGTGTACAGCACAGGTCACTGAGGCCACAGGTCACTGCTATTCAATTACTAGAGTTGTCACATTGCTACATGTATGACCTCTGCCAGTTCCACAGCAACAAAGCAGCACCCAGCCAGGCAAATCAAGAACCTGCAAAGCTGCACTGAGAGCAAATCAAAATCGCTCACTGTAAATTCATTGTCTAGTCTCTCTCTCATCGTGTGTGTCAATTACTAGATAGTAAAGAGACTGAGGGCTCGATGCAGTAAGCACCAAAAAAGCACTCTCGACAGGGGTTCAATATCGGCATGATTTTGGCGTGTTGCCCTTGCAGTATTCAGGAAGGGCCGAATCCCTGGCGAATCACTGCGAAAGCAACACGCCGATAGCCGGTGGCGAGACAGTCTGTCTGCTGATAACCAGGCGATATGCCGTCCCCTGCCGAGATGTGTCTGCAGCAGAAAGAGATCCGCTGCTCTCTCTGCGCAAACCTCTGCAAAATAAAAAATATTTGAAATCAATTTGTATTCATAATGTACATGTGCAGGGGGTCTCCGGAGCTGAACCGCATTGGTTTCAGGTCCGGGGACCCCCTGCTTCCCAAGATAAAGGCCCCTTTATGAGGTGCCGGTATCCCTCTGCATTTAAATGTCCCCGATCACGTGACCACAGAATGTAAACAAACCAGAGAAAAACACACATATCAATAAAGAATAATTCCTTACCGTAGCGGGTGCCAGTGTCGCCGCCATCTTAATAGCATCCCATACGCGACATGCCCGCTGTAAAGATGGCGTTGACTCTGGAACTGATGCCCCATACCGGGGCCTGTAACTCGGGAAGCAGGGGGTCCCTGAGCCAGAAATCAATGTGGTTCATCTCAGGGGACCCCCTGCTCCCGCACAATATTATGAAAATACATTAATGCTGCTTCATTACCATAGCGGATAGGCGCTAAGGCAATGAAGGTGTTAAGGCATAATAGCATGTTTATTGGGGACAATTGCCCCCAATAAACATTGCAATAAACAACATACACCCCCTGTGCCCCCAACAACCCCTATACCGCCATTACATATATTACATTTTTGGGATGCACAGCAATGATACTATAGACCGGTGGTGGCCCTCGGGTGTTCCCCGCAGGCCTGCAGTACAATTATGTGCCCCCCAAAAAATTAACAAAACATAAATACTTTTCAAAAAATACACCCCCCTTAACACATACAGTATAGTAATGTGCAAAATTACTATTATCCACATATGGATAATAGTGAATTTGCCCATTTAAAATACATAAAGAACAATAAATACATTAAATACATATTGCACTCACCCATGTCCGGCTGTCACGATGAAGGCCATCCTCATCTCCATCACCGTCCATGCCCTCCTCCGATGCTGCAAAACATAAACAAGAATAAAAAAGCCAATGTAATGTCCCCTAACCCCTTAATCACCATAGCGGTTATTAACCGCTACAGTCATTATGGGGTTAACCCACCCTCACCCACCACTCGGGAGGCCTAAATACCCTCCCACACTACCCACCCCGTGAGGCCTAACCACCCTCACCCAATACCCAGCCGGGAGGCCTACCCACATACCCTTGGGGCCAATACCCCCTTCCCCCACCCCCAGTACCCACAATAAAACAGTCCCACAACAAACATCATTATATTTATTAAATACATAACCCACCCCCTGTGCCCCCCCATAAATACATGATTTATTATTTTACATACAGGGTTAATACCTTAGGCCCATGGGAGTCCCCGGTGGCCCTTACGGGTGTCTGAAGACCTCACAGTAGCCCAGCACCATGTTTAAAACAGGGTCAACAGGAGTCGGTGAGTGGGTAAAGTAATGGTAAGTCAACAAAAGAAATGTATTTTGTTTAACTTGTACTGTACATGTTTTTTAGTTTTTTTACATGTGATAGTTTTTATTTTTTAAGATCATTTCTTGCCACTGTATGTATGTATGTATGTATGTATGTATGTATGTATGTATGTATGTATGTATGTATGTATGTATGTCTAGATCGATATATACATACAGGGATAGAAATGATTTCGTTGGAAAAGCTTGTTTTGAAGTATTTAAAATGTATTTAGCTATGCTGCTATGCTTTCATGTGTGTAATGTAATTTTTATTGAGTTAGATGTAATTTTTGGTGTTGTATGCTGTACTTTAGGTCAGGGTGAGGCTTGCTTTTTTATAGTGGATTATTTTTGGTACTTATATTTTGTCAGATGTTAACTTTTTGGAGAATGTTTTTGGTTAACGATTAAACTAGTTAATTGTGTAATTGATTAGGATGGTATTTTACTTGTTTTGGGATTTGATTAATTAATGGTAATTTATTTATGTTGCCTTGCTTGGTTTAAATAGTATACGTGTTTGGATTTCATTGTATTTTGTTTCGAATATTTTATTGTTAACATTGTTTGGCAGAGTGTACATGTGCACAGATTTTATTCATCATGTACAGTGTTCGACAATCCTATACATTTACTCGCCCGGGGCGGGTGGAATATTGGCCCAAGCAGCACGTGTTTTTTTTTTTAAATTCCCCCGTTCGCGCTGAAATTTCCCTGCTCGCGCAAAAAAAAAAAAAAAAAAATCCCCTACCTGACTGCTGATTGGCGCGCTCTCCCAGGCTTTGGGGGCGCGCAGCCAGGCTCTATATGAGCCCGCCCCCAACGAGCAGCCATTCTTTCTGGCCCCTCTGCTGCTTCCCTGCAAGCCCCCTTACTCTCCGTGTTCCCCTTTCTCTCCCTGTTCCCCCTTCTCTCCCTGTTCCCCCTTCTCTCCCTGTTCCCCCTTCTCTCCCTGTTCCCCCTTCTCTCCCTGTCTCCGCTTAACTTGGCCAGCAGATTGTCGTGGGGGTGTCCCCCCCTTCTCGGCATGTCCCGGGTGCAGCTAATTGTCGTGGGGGTGTCCCCCCCTTCTCGGCCTGTCCCGGCGTCCCACGCGGGGCAGCAGATTGTCGTGGGGGTGTCCCCCCCTTCTCGGCATGTCCCGGCATCCCGCGCGGGGCAGAAGATTGTCGTGGTGGTGTCCCCTCCTTCTCGGCATGTCCCGGCGTCCCGCGCGGGGCAGCAGATGGTCGTGGGGGTGTCCCCCCTTTTCGGCCTGTCACGTGGTCCACGGGCCAGCAGATTGCAGTGGGGGTGTCCCCCCTTCTCGGCCTGTCACGTGGTACACGGGCCAGCAGATTTCAGTGGGGGTGTCCCCCCTTCTCAGCCTGTCACGGCGTCTCGTGTGTGTATGCATTGATGTGTGTGTGTATGTGTGTGTGTGTGTGTGTGTATTATTGCAGTCCTTCCCACATCAACAGCATCATGCGAAAGGGGTTTCAGTGTCATGAATTCAATTAAATCCAAAAAAAGATCCAAACTACAGACTTCAAGTTTAGGTGATCTCTTGACAATATCAATTAATGGATAAACCAATTGATTTGTTCCAACCAGACTGTGCCATTGATAACTAGTATTTTTCAAGCAAAATGCGTCATGTGAAGGGCCATGCACGTAGCGCAACTTAATTTATGTTGACTGTACAAAAATAATTCCACTTCTTTCTGTTTCTGTATAAATAAAATAAACGTATGTCAAAAACTAATCTTATTAGTTCTTACTAAGAATTTATTAAATTTGCAATGGGGCGGAGCTAGGGGCGTGGCTATGGGCGTGGCTATGGGCGTGGCTATGGGCGAGTAGATTTTTTGTATGGGCGAGTAAATTTTTGGTGATTTGTCGAACACTGATCATGTATACAATATAAAATCAATGTTTTGATTGGCATTTGATGATATAGATTGGAAGATGAGAATGATTTTATTAGGAAATAGAATTTTGTTTTACTGTGGCATAAATAATATTGTAATTTTCATATGCAAGGTGATGTCTTGATATGGAGAAGTGCTATTTTTATTTGTGCATGTTTTTGTTAACCCTTAAACATTTCTTTGTATATTGGTTAATCATGTGTATATATATGTACTGTATGTAAAGTCCCACAACTGCCCCATTCTAGCCCTTAGAGGGCAGTGACGGCATCACAACATATATATATTGTATATACAATATATATATTGTGATGCCGTCACTGCCCTCTAAGACTTTACAGCTCTCATAGAGTTAATCATTCTGGAAAGGTCTATTCAGCTGTGAGTTAATGAGCTCATTAGCCTAGCCTGTATAGTCAGGAAGTGATACAGAGATCCCCCCCCCCATGCTGCCAGACACACACTGTTGAGAGTTATACAGATAGGGTGAGAGACGCTGCTGCTATACTGATCTGGGAAGGCCCACACAGACAGCCCTGTGAGAGACTGAAAGGAGACCTGCAGGTACACTGGGTAAAGTGGGGAAAGAGTTTAGTTCTCCCACGATTAGTTAGGGACTAAGCAGTATTAGTCAGTACTCCAGGAAGGAGTTAGGTCTTTTGTTTCTGTTTGGTGTTATGGGTTAACCCTGTACCTGCTTTGTACCCTGCTTAAAAAGTACAGTGTTTCCTGCCTTTTGATCTGGATAAAAGATCCGACGCTGTGACTGAGACGTCACAATTGGTGAAGTTTAACGCGGGCAGTCCACAAGGCAGTGAAAGGGGAAAATTGAGGAAGTTCTGACCTCGCTTCAGTTCAAACAAACAGAAAATTCTGCAATTTTAATGCAGGGTTTGCAGCAACTGGCAAAGACCCAAGAGGAGATGTCAAAATCCTATAATGAGAGTTTACTACAGATGACAAAGTCACAAACTGAAATTACGGCGGCGTTAGTACAGCAGATGGCGCTGTCCCTACATCAGACGCTAAAAGAAGAGCTAAACGAGGCGCAACTTTGCCTACACCAGGAGCTCCGAGTGTTGGGAGAGAAAATTACCGCCCAGCTTAGAGTGGCCCCACATGTCGCTCACCAGGTAAAAACGCACCTCATTCAGAAAATGACGATGGACGAGGACGTTGAGGCGTACCTGTCAATCTTCACCCTTCGCGTACTGCGGTGCACACGGACAGCTGAGGAGTGGGTGGGAATAATTGCTCCCTTCCTGGTGGATGACTCACAACAAGCCTATTATGACTTAGAGCCCGAGCAAGCTAAAGACTATGACACCCTGAAGGCGGAGATTATGGCATGGCTAGGGGGTCACCCTCGCCGTTCGGGCCCAACGGTTTAATTCTTGGCATTTTGATTTAGAGAAGACACCCCGCTCTCAATTCTATAACCTTATACACTCTGCAAGGAAGCGGCTCCAGCCTGAGATATGTTCCATCGCTGTAGTTGTCGAAAGAGTCGTTATAGACCGGTTCCTGAGGGGTCTGCCCCGCACCTTCCAGAAGTGGGTGAGCCAGAGTGACCCCAAAGACGCCAAACAGTTGGTCACTTTAGTCGAATGTTACTTGACTGCCGAAGAGATGTCCAAGAGTTCAAGTCCAGATGAGTGCTCCGGTTCTCGCTTCCTGCGCTCCAGGAGGTCCGATAAGACTGTTCAACTGAATAGGAATCCCCAAGGACTCATTGACTTGCGTAAAGGAGTAGGAAGTCCCACAGCACCTAGTAGGGACTCTGGTCTCGTTGTTCCCAGTAGACTGGAGACAAAACACCGACCCAGTTTTGGAAGGTATATAGAGTGCTACAGATGCCATGAACTTGGACATGTGGCCGCAGTTTGCCCTCGGAACGCAGAACCAATGGAATGTAACTTTTCTGTGGGGCATGGTTCGCGCTGGGTTTCTACGGTTCAGCACAGTTCTTGCAGTTTAGAAGAGGACGATGAGGACTCCTATGTGGCCCCGCAGAAAGGACAACCTCCGTGTGCAACAGAAGCTGCAGGGAAAGTTTACCCCTTGGCATCAGAAAAGACCAGAGGTGGACTACAACACAGAGCACTTGGCGAAATCGTCACAGGAGTGACTACTAGCCTTGGTATGACAAAGGCTACCGATACCGCCATAAGCAGAATTCCAAGTGAGTCAGACCAAAAGAGTGTTGACTGGAAACGGTTTTATGAAGTGTCCTAACAAGACGTTCAATGCCTCATCGGCAAGCAAGAAGATTCTCAGCGAGAGGTCTGCACGTTAAAAACAGAGCTTGGTACAGCAAGTGCAACAGGTGTGACTGAGTACCCAGTGGATCCCAGCCGAGCAGCATGATGAGCTGAAGGCCACCGTGAGCCTTACCCGAGCATCACTGGAAGCAGAATACGAAAAAACTAAAAATGTCCAAACCTTGGAATCTGAAAAACTGAAGTTGGATAAAATACTTCTAGAGCTAAAGTGGATAACTGAACACATGTCCCAGCAACTCACAGCTATAAAGGAGGACAATCTCAAACTGCAGAAAGAGCTGGAGAAGCAGAGAGCCTGCTCTATCACCAAAAATCAGTACTCCCAGTAGAAAGAGGCATGGGAAACATAAGCAGCAGCAATCCTAGCAATAAAAACTACAGAGATCCAAAATCTGAAGGATGCGCTGACACGACCCAAAGCAAGCACCGGGAAGAGATGAAGGCCCTGAGAGGAATTGAATTGGCAGCTGCCTTGAGCCAGAAAAGAAGTATAGAAGGACAGCTTCAAGACCTGAGGAAGAACCTGGAGTTTGAGCGTGCTAGCCGCAAGAAGGCAGAGAAACAACAGCATGACCTAGGCGATGAGCTCGAAGCTCTGAAGACTGAGTGGGACACTATGCCGGACTCTATTACTGCTCAGCAGGAGGTCTAATGAAGAAAACCTTTAAGAAGAGGTGGATGTCAGACATGTCTGACAAAGAGGTTGGTGCACGGGATAGTGCACAGGCCGCTCACAGGACAGTGTTTCGCTTGGGGGAGGGAAATGTGATGCCGTCACTGCCTTCTAAGGGCTAGAATGGGGCAGTTGTGGGATTTTACAGCTCTCATAGAGTTAATCATTCTGGAAAGGTCTGTTCAGCTGTGAGTTAATGAGCTAATTAGCCTAGCCAGTATTGTCAGGAAGTGATACAGAAATTCCCCCCCCCCTGCTGCCAAACACACACTATTGAGAGTTATACAGAAAGGGTGAGAGAGGCTGCTGCTATACTGATCTGGGAAGGCACACACAGACAGCCCTGTGAGAAACTGAAAGGAGACCTGCAGGTACACTGGGTAAAGTGGGGAAAGAGTTTAGTTCTCCCACGATTAGTTAGGGATTAAGCAGTATTAGTCAGTACTCCTGGAAGGAGTTAGGTCTTTTGTTTCTGTTTTGTGTTATGAGTTAACCCTGTACCTGCTTTGTACCCTGTAAATAAACCCCTGCTTAGAAAGTACAGTGTTTCCTGCCTTTTGATCTGGACAAAAGATCCGACGCTGGACTGAGGCGTCACAATATCTATAGTTGCATGATTAAGCCACTGTACAAATGAATGGGTGAAGGGTGGGTATCGGGCCAGGGTGGCTTTACCCCTTAATTACATTTGCGGTTATTATCCGATAAAGTGATTAAGGAGTTAATTGATATCAGAATGTAATTGCAATGTATTGGCTATGTATTTTGTTGGACATGGAATTTGCTGTCGAGGGGGTTTCATATTGATGAGGTTAGTAGAACTTTATTTATTTTATTATGCTAGTTAATGTGTTTAATAATGGGCAAATAATCTATTATTCCTATCTGGATAATAGTTTTTTTGCACATTATTGTACAGTATGTGTTTGGGGGGGAGGGAGTTTTGATGTATTTCAGGTATAGGACATTTTTTTTTACATACAGGGTTGTTTCCTCAGGTCTGCGGGAGACCTCTGGAGACCACCTGAGGTCTCCTCGGACTTCTCACGGGTAAACGGCTGCCGGTTCCACGGGGGACACCTGCGGGGAAGAACTGGTGGCCCCACATCTATGGGGGCACCGTGGACCCGTAGGGACCACCCGAGGGCCCCCAGACCCCTGTGGGAACCACCCGAGGCCCCTAAGACTCCTCAGATACCTGTGGGTCTGACCCGGGGCCCCCCAGACAGCCACGGGCCTACCCGTGGAGACCCCATTGTGGCCCACGGTGACCCGCGGAGACCACCTAGTGGACTACGGCGCCTGACGGGGACCACTCGTAGGCCTCCAGACCCTGTTTGAACATGTTGCTGGGCTTCTGTGAGGTCTACGGACACCCTTCAGGGCCTCCGGGGACTCCCTTGGGCCTGGGGTATTAACCCTGTATGTAAAATAATAAATCATGTATTTATGGGGGGGGGGGCACTGGGGGTGGGTTATGTATTTAATAAATATAATGATGTTTGTTGTGGGACTGTGTATTGTTTTTATTGTGGGTACTGGGGTGGGGGAAGGGGGTATTGGCCCCAAGGGTATGTGGGTAGGCCTCCCGGCTGGGTATTTGTGAGGGTGGTTAGGCCTCATGGGGTGGGTAGTGTGGGAGGGTATTTAGGCCTCCCGAGTGGTGGGTGAGGGTGGGTTAACCCCTTAATGACTGTAGCGGTTAATAACCGCTATGGTGATTAAGGGGTTAGGGGACATTACATTGGCTGTTTTAATTCTTGTTTATGTTTTGCAGCATCAAAGGGGGCATGGACGGGAATGAAGATGAGGATGGCCTTCATTGTGGCAGCCGGACAAGGGTGAGTGCAATATGTATTTAATGTATTTATTGTTCTTTATGTATTTTAAATGGACAAATGCACTGCTATCCATTTGTTGATAATAGTAATTGTGCCCATTACTATACTGTATGTGTTAGGGGGCGGGGGGTGTATTTCTTTATAACTATGTATGTGTTTTAAAATTAATTTGGGGGGGCACAGAATTGGTGCTGCAGGCCTGCGGGGCACCTGCGGGTAACACCCGAGGGCCACCGACGGCCTATAGTATCATTGCTGTGCATATATGTACTGTATGTTAGGGGGGTATAGGGGTTATTGGTGTAATATATATATATATATAATATATATTATATATATATATAATTATATATATTTATTTATTTATTTATTGTGGGGCTGTTGTGTGTGTATTTTTTTTATTGTGGGTAGCAGGGTTGGGCGAAGTGGGTATTAGCCCCAACGGTGGTTGTTTAGGGCTTGTGGGTGGGTAGCAGGAGGGCTTAACCCCTTCGTGACCGTAGCGGTATTAACCGCTAAGGTCATGAAGGGGTTAAGTCCACCTGCAACCCCCCGCAAGCCCTAAACAGCCACCAAGGGCCAAATACCCCCTTCACCCACCCCCGCTACCCACAATAAACCTGGCACGGCCGGTTAACCTCTTCATTGCCTTAGCGGTTTGCCGCTACGGTAATGAAGTGGGCTTTAAATGCATTTGTCCTGCCTCGGATGCATGCTGAGGGGTTCCGGTGCTGATATTAATGGGCATCAATCCCAGGCAGGAAAATGGCCTCATTTTTTTCAAAGTGTCGAGCTTGCCGATGCTTTTCCCCCACCAACTTGCCAACTTTAGTTGGCGGGCCGGGTTGCCGTAAAAATCTCTATTCTAGAGTGCCTATTAGCAGCAAAAAGCTGATCGGGGCTACTAGAATTGAGCGCGTTTCAGAAAGTGCCGATAAGTGGCGAAAAGTGGCTTATCGGCACCCGGCTGCCGTAAAAAAATTTCGGCTATAAAAAATGCCGATTTTGGGAGCTTATCGGCGCTTACTGAATCGGAGAGGCAATATTGGCTTTTCGCCACTTACTGCATGAGGCCCTTAGTCTTTGACTGATATAGGACAGCAGGATATTTTTCTGACTTATTATACCACACTTTACAACTAGTACTATTTATCTAGTTAATTGTTATTTGTTCATAAACATTACACGTCCACACACCAGTCCACTGACCAGTAACCCCGCCACTAATTAATAATAAAAAAATAATATTCAATTAGTGTACACTCTACTTAGTCTATCTGCACTAGTTTAATTGGGTTTCTTGCTTTTTAGGGCTGCCTGTTATCTGTGTAGTTGTGTTGTTTTAGCCATTAACCAGGGCAAACATTTCTAACAATTACTGAATAAAACTTGCAGTATTTAACTGTGACTGACTGGACTTACCCCTGTCTGTGTGTGTCCAGAACCTGGCCTCAATAGTCTTGTAATTTGCTTTTCTAATGTGTAGCGCACTTTCCCCACCCCCTGAGAGATGTGTGGCTACAGTGTTTGTATATGGTGCAATACCTGTGGTGCACAGGAGATCTGAGTCCCCGCTTCTGGGAACCAGGGGTATACCTGAGTCGATGTTCGGTAGGTAGCGCCTCCACCTGTACAGGATTCAATGATGTAGAATAACCCTGCTACAGGACCTGTATACAATAAAACACACACTTATGAAAGATAACAGTTTTACTGAACATAAATAACCTAGGAGATATATATATATATATATTCTATATCTCACCAACCAGGCCCCACACGGCCATACCCTCCAATGCTCCGCTCCCCCACCCAAGGTGTGTGTGACAGCGCTACCCCACTATAGTGTTTGAGTTGGAGCACTGATGCGTTAGGTACCTGCCAGGTGATGCCACACTCACGCGCGCTGATGCCACGATGCTTGGATCCACAGACCGAAGCGGATACTGTGAAGCCTCTGCCTCTATGTTGGGTGGGTCCCTTGTGGATTTTACCACCGTAAACAATATCTTTATAAATGTAGGGTGACCTGTGTCCTGGACCACAGGCCGCAGCCACAGAGCGGCGTCTCCTTGTGTCCCTAACACTAATATTGCTAAGCAGGGCAGGGTTACTATCTGAGGGGCAAGTCCCTATCGCAGCCACAAACTTTGTGGGAGTCGGGGCCTAGCTGCGAAATAATAGGGGGTATCAGGCCCAGTGCAGATGCCACTGACATCTGCACATATAACTTACTCCTTCCTTGTCCCAGCTCCAACTTCCACTCTCCTAACTGTCAGCTCAAACTTCAAGCACACCCAAAGTTGCAATCTCCCCTCTGGAGATTCTAGCAGCCCTATTGGCTGTCGTGTTGTGCAGCCCCTGGGGCTGCTGGAACCTTTGCATGTGTGAACCTTTTCTGCGCATGCGAGCACACAAACAAAATGGCGGTGCCCTTATCGGCTACCCGTCTGCAGCGGAGGTGAGGAGAGATAAAGGGAGTTTCAGGCTACATCCTCCCCCTGGTAGAAAACCCAATGACCCCGCATGGGAACGTTTAACACAACAATACAGAACATTTTAAAGGCATACCACGGTTTAAGGACACTCACTTTACGTACACTCGCGAGTAAGGACATATCACCCAATAGGCAAACAGCAGCTCGCGCATGCGCCTGTCAGCATGTCCTGAAAAGCAATACCGGCTCCCTACCTGTACCGAAGCTGTGTGCAAGCGGGGAGACTCTAGAGCCTGTTACAAATGCATTATTGACATCAGTTATGCACGTATATGACAATTGCAGCAAAGTACATGCATCAGTACGTAGAAAAAAAGGTAGTGCTTCACTTAAAGTACATTTTCGCTTTACATACATGCTCCGGTCCCATTGCGTACTGGGCCCTTTACCCGGATGTGCTCCAGGACTTTGGGGTCCCCTTTGAGAGGGTCCCTCCATAGGATCCTCTACGGTCTCGTTGACGGTTTCTTCACCATCGGTGTGGTCTTTGGTGGACTTATGGTTGTTGTCTTTGGCAGCCTCCACTTGTTCCGGCTCACAGTGGTGTAGCCAGTATTTCGGGCTCAACTTCTTCCGCTTGTGGAATAGGGAGAAGGTGGTTAAGGTGCCAGACCCTTACCCGGTCATCAGTGTCCTTTATGCGGTAGATCGGGGGGCCCGGCATCTGCGACTCTACCTCAAATACACTGTCACGCCAGTGGTCAGCTAGTTGGTGTTTTCTGGGATTTCCGAGATTGCGGAGAAGCACGTCATCTCCAGGATGGATTTCACGGTGTCTGACCTTGTGATCATAGCGCCTCTTGTTGTTGATCTGAGCAAAGGACTTCTCGGTCAGCTGGTAGGTCAGTTGTAGACTCTCCTGAAGCCTTTGAACATATTTGAAATGCGTCGTGTTGGGTACCACATTGGTTGATACCCTCAGACACACATCCATGGGTAGCCTGGAAGCTTGGCTTCTCGTCCGAATATGAGAAAGTATGGGGAAAACCCGGTGGACTCGTGGCGAGTACAGTTGTACACGTGTACCAAGGTTTCCACGTGTTGGCTCCACTCAGACTGCTGAGCGCCTTTCAACGTGCTGAGCCTGTCATTCAATGTCCTGTTGAATCTCTCCGGCAGAGCGTCACCCTCCAGGTGATACAGAGTTGTCCGTGACTTAGTGATATTAAGAATCTTGAGCAGTTCCCAGAACAATTTGCTCTCAAAATCCCGGCCTTGGTCGGAATGAAGGCGATTGGGCAGGCCATAATGTACGAAGTAAAGACTAATAGCTACAAAAAAATAGCACTTGTGGAAGGAATATTTCACAGAGTCCCATATACTGTATATTGTCCATGAATAATATCTGGATCAAACAGCTGCAGTATTGTGGCAGGTAAAGGAACTCATCAGACGCTGGGTCCACATATGTAATAAGATGTTAATTAGCAGGGTGAGGGAGGCTGGACACTATGAAGAGAACTGGTAAAGGAATGTATAACAGAGAATAAGCAGTTACTTCTGTATCCCCGTTCCACAGTGTTATTCTCGGTCCTTCCTTTCCGTATCCCGTTGCTACGGCAGGCACTTAAAAAAAATACCTTTCTCCTCTGTTGTGGAGCTGTAGAGATCCTGAGTGCCGGGGCTGATTAGGATGCCCAAGAAACTACGTTCCGTCCGGGAACACTCTGTTGATTGCTCCGGTCTCTCTGCTACACATGGAGGCGCTCGTAGTATGTTGGCGTTCTCCCGTGATGCTGTGCTGGGATCCCGAATGATGAACCTGCACTGCCGCTGTGCGTCACTCCAATGCGTCAGAAAATACAAGTTGAAAGAGAATTGGTTTAACTGCAGATTCCAGTTGAACGCACCAATCAACTCACCTGGTAAGTACAGATACAAAAATAAAAAATATTTATTAAACTACATGTTAAAAATCAAAAACACTAAAGACAGAACAGGAAAAATCACCCACGCATTTCGACTATCCTTGAGGAAGGGCTGCATAGCCTGAAATGCGTGGGAGATTTTTCCTGTTCTGGCTTTAGTGTTTTTGTTTTTTAACATGTAGTTTAATAAATATTTTTTTATTTTTGTACTTGCCTGGCGAGTTGATTGGTGCTTTCAACTGGAATCTGCAGTTCAACCAATTCTCTTTCGACTCATAATGTACGAAGTACCTTTTCCACAGTATCTTCACCACCGTGATGGCCTTCTGGTCTTTGGTGGGGAAAGCTCGTGCATAACACGTGTAATGGTCCGTAATGTCAAACACGTTGCAGACACCTCAAGAATCAGTCTCGATGCACAGGAAATCCGTGCACACCAAGTCCATGGGGCCTGTGCTCTTCAAGTGAGCCATTGGTGCGGCTCGGGTAGGATGCGTCTTGCGCTGCATACACCTAGAGCACCAAAGACTGTGTCACTCTTCGGCCAAAAGAATCGGTCTCGAACTAACACAGAGGTTTTCTCCAGGAAAAGATGTCCTTGCTCATCGTGCAAGGCTTTCAGAAACATATGTTGTAGGTTCCTAGGCAGAACTAATTGTCTTCTATCCGGGGGGTTGTGTATCACCCAATAGAGTAGGTAGATATCCATTTCAAATTTGTCTGTTTCGCGCATAAGTATAGCAACCATGTTGCTGGGGGCACGCTTCAGAAGTTAAGGCTTGTTCCTCTGGACGGCCTGTCGAATAATGCCCACCGCAGGGTCCCGCATCTTGTATTCTACCATGTATTTCCATCTAATGATCTTATCTTGAGTGATATTCATCCTTACAATAAAAGTCGGGGATGGCTTTGGAGTGGCACCCTAAAGAGTCTGTGTCCCTTAACTCTGAGAAGGCCACTGTATCTTCTATGATCGCCGCGGTATGGCACATGGCTCGCATCCCTTGTCCAGGGATCTCCTCCCAGAGGTCATCGGGAGTGGTGCTCAGGCCTGGTCTTTGGGATAGGCCATCCACTCAAATATTCAGTGGCCCCGGTTTATAATAATACTCCCCTCAGAACAGGGCATTACTGGCCAATAATGCCATGTCTGGAAGAGTTGAAGGCCCGAGGCGAAGCTGAGGGACTTTAACCCAGCCAGGGCATTATTGGCCAGTAATGCCCTGTTCTGAGGGGATTATTACTATTATAGGCTAAATGTAGGTTATTTTTTTTTTTTTTTTAATTTTTCGTAAAAAAGATAAATTTTTGTGGTCATTGATTTTTATCATGATTGTCTACATTCTTATGCTTTTACTGCAAGTTTATTATAAGGAAATTGTACACACACACTCTGCAACCCCCTCTATATACAGAAACACACTATGCAGTCCCCCCTACACACTGTGCAGCCCCCTCCTCTATACCCACAAAACACACTACCGCCCTCCTCCACCCTCTACACTCATAAAACACACACAGCAGCCCCCCCCCCCCTCTACACCACACAAACACACAAAACACAAACACACTGCAGGCACACACACACCAAAACACACTCTGCAGCCCTCCTCCACCATCTACACCCACTGACACACACATTCTGCAGCCCCCCTCTACACCCACAAAACACACTGCAGACACACACACCAACAAAACAAACTGCTGCCCCCTCTACTGTACATCCAGAAAACACACACCAGCAGCACCACTCTACACCCACTGCAGCCCCCATGTAAACCCACACACTGCAGACACACACACACAAAACACTATGCACCCCTCCTCCGCCCACAAAACACACACTGAAGACACACACTGCATCCCTCATCTATTTACACTGCAGACACACACACACACACACACAAAACACTATGCACCCCTCCTCCACCCACAAAACACACCCTGAAGACACACACTAAAGCCCCCATCTACACACACTGCAGACACACACACAAAACACTCTGCACCCCTCCTCCACCCACAAAACACACACTGAAGAGACACACACAAATCAACAAAACAGACTGCCACATCTACATTCACAAAACACACACCAGCAGCCCCCTCCCTACAGCCACTGCAGATCCCTGTAAACCCACACACTGCAGACATACACACCAACAAAACACTCTGCACCCCTCCTCCACCCACAAGACACACACACTACAGCTCCCCCTCTACACCAACAAAACACACACATCAAAAACACACCAACAAGACTGTGCTGCCCCCTCTACACCCACAAAACACACACACACACACACACTAATAAAACACTCTGCTTGCCCCCTTTACACTCACAAAACACACAAGAGACACACACACCTTTCCCCTCACTCTCCTGTGCAGAGCTCTCTATAGGCAGGGAGGGGGAGGAGTCAGTGCCCAATGTCCAACTGTCCAATCACCTCCCCTGTCTAAGAGCAAATTTCACTCTTTGTGAATGAGAACTGCAAGCTGATTGGCTACCAGCTTTAGCCTATAATTCAGGGAAAATTTGTAGTTTGATAAGGCCGCCAACCATCGATGGCCGGTAGCATCCAACTTGGCGATGGTCAATATGTAAGTGAGCGGATTGTTATCCATCCTTACTTCAAAAGTGACGCCATACTGATGCGGCGAGTGCATAAAATGGCATTTTAATGTTCTGGCTTATAAACATCTGCAATTGACACAGTAGCACAGTACTGTACACAATACAATTCATTCATTTCATTGCATAGTATTGCACACAATCCATAAAATTCAAACAAAGCAACCGCGATAAACGCGCGTGCCTGGGGCGATTGGCCGCATTCATGCCGCGTGGAGTACAGCAGTGAGCACGAAAATGGCGTTGTAATGCCTTAAAATAACAACCGCTGCATCTCTAGAGGTAATTATGGAGTTAATCCACGATTGCCCATTTGAGAGCAAGGAACTCCAGCTTGTGTACCGGATAGTTCTGCTCACTGGGAGTCATACTACGGCTGACATAGGTTACTGGTCGGAGTCCCTCCGGGTATTTCTGGTGCAGGACAGCACCAAATCCATTGAGACTTGTGTCTACATGAAGAATGTAGGGCTGTTCTGGGTCAGCATTAGCGAACAGATGCTTCTGTTATACTTTTCTTCCGACCCAGGAAGGACTGCTCACGTTCGGCAGTCCATTTGTCATAGAATGGCTGTCCGGCTGAGGTGGCCTTTCGCCCTGTGTCCTCTGGGTATATTTTAAGTAGATTGTTGAGAGGCTTGGCCTTGCTTGAATACCCCTCCACAAAACGGCGATAATAGCCACAGAAGCCGAGGAAAAAACATAGCTCCATGACGTTTTCAGGTCGGGGCTAATTCACATACTGCTGCGGCACAGTTTATTCGAGCATTTGCCCGTTCTGTGCCGCAGCAGTAGCCTGGCGCGCGCCCGAGTGTGACGGGCGCGCGCCGAAGCAGCGGAAGAGCGCCCTCCGATCGGGGCGCTCTCCCTACCGCTGCCGGGTCCGCCGGGTCCCCCGGAACCCCCTGCCGCTGTCCCGCGATCGCGGGACACCAGGGCTCCCTCGGGGAGCCCTTGGACATGCGTGCAGGGGGCGCAGGCTCCCGATGACGCGTGACCGCGCGTCTATGACGCGCGGCACGCCGAGGGGCGGCCACTAGCAAGCCGGGAAATCTCCCGGCTTGCGGATCTGGCCGCACTGCGATAAAGTGTGTCGCCAGTGTAGAATAGAAAAAACAGTCTCCAGGGCACTCCTAAGCCAAACAGGATCCCAACTAAATGAATAATAAACGCTGGTCTCAAAAAATTTTATGAAGTGAAAAAAGAATTTATTGCAACATAGGTGAACAATAAAAATACCTCCTACGCGTTTCAACCAACTGGTCTTTGTCAGTTGGGATCCTGTTTGGCTTAGGAGTGCCCTGGAGACTGTTTTTTCTATTCAATTTGGCTTTGGCCTCTTGAGGCACCCTTACAGGGAGGAGGGAGGTGCCTATACCACAGGTGTGCAGACGTTCACCATGACCTGATGCTGTGGGAGATCAGCAGCAGGAACCCTGGTGTGGAGTGCTGAGGAGCAGTGGATGCAGTGTGCAGGTGTAGCTCACAAGCAAGAGCTTTTCTGGCTGACAGAGGGAGTTCCCTGTGGAGCATCTGTGCGTGGGGGAGGACGGCAGCAGGAGCCCGATGTGGTGTGTTTGTGAGGCAGATCAGCCCAGCCCGTTACTGAAAGGGGAGATTTCCTCTCTGCAAGTGAGAGCCGTTCCAGCACGCAGCACAGTTTTATGTGGCATATGTGAGTACTAGCAGATGGTGTGTTTTTTCTTCTGCAGCTCTAGCCATATAGCTTATCTCTGCTTCTGTCAAGCCAGCTGCACTTTTGCCCATCATTTAATACTAAGGAGGACAGCAGAGGGTGTTTTAAGTGGGGATTAGAGGACTTTAATTGTTTTTCTTCCCCACCCCACCTCCTTGGTTTGGAGTCTGTGGTTATTCAGTGCTTACTCCCTCCATTTGAGCCCCTTGTCCAATTGTGTGATCCCACGTTTTATATATATTCTTTTCCTATACCCTGGAGCGCATGGCAGTTTTTCTTTTCATTCGGGGCCAATTCACCACTGCTTCCACTTTAGCTGGATCAGTGGCGATCCCATCAGCGGACACAATGTGTACCATGTAGATCAACAAGGTATGGCAGAACTGGCACTTGTCGAGTGACAGTTTCAGGCATTCTCGTCTGTAACACTTGTGCTCACCACGAACAAGGCCGGACCCCGGTTATGAGATGGTAAGATAGGACACCACGCACCCATGGAAGCGGTAGCAGGCCTAGTAGGCAGATAATCTAGAGTGCTGGGTCAGGATTGGAGAAGGAGGGTAGTAAGCTACTTGCCGGGTCATGGAGCGGAGCCAGGAAAATGGTCAGTGTCCGAGAGCCGTGGTCAGGGGTTGCAGCCAGGAGAGTGGTCAGTGTCCGAGAGCCGTGGTCAGGGGTTGGAGCCAGGAGAGTGGTCAGTGTCCAAAAGCCGTGGATGCATGCACAGGCAAGAAACGAGGACGAGAAACCACAGTCAGAACTCTATTCAGAGTTGGTTCCCTGCCCCACTGGGAATTTGAGTTAAAGGATCCTTCCTGATTCACTGAGCATGGTAGAGTACCTAGCTAATTTCCCTGACTCGCACCACTTGCCAGTTTAGAGGTGAGCAGGAGTCTGTATTTCACATTTATTTTAGTTGCCAGAATACAGCCCCTCTTGTCACACTTGAAGGGCTTCCTTCTGCAGTTTTGGTTGCATTTGTCCCCTTATCTTTTTATTTTTGTACTCCCAGTGTCTCAGAACAATAGGGGCTAGGGTCCTCCTCATCATCAACCTGCACCTGGCATTAGCCAAGCTGAGTGTATATACACTATAAGTCCAGGAAGCAGTGTTTAGCTGGGGGTCTTCCCTTCCTTGTCATGCTCTATTCTGGGCACTGGTGAGATCCTTTATCTGGGCATAGTTTACCCATGCTGTGGCCACATGGCAGGTACTAGAATTTACTTTCCAATGGGTCTAATTTTGAATCCTCTGCTTGGTATCCCTCCATATATTTCCTACCTCCTCACAGTGAAAACAGAAATATAACTCTTGCACAGCCTTATGTAGTCAAGGAAGGTGCAAGGAGCATGGGATTTAATAATGAGATAATTATAAAATAGAAAAAAAGGACTTCACCCACTATGCAATCATGCCAAAGAATTATGATGTATGCATTTAAAACTCAACTTTTAATATTGTTTTTATTGAAATAAGGGGGAAAAAAATCTATACATAAATGAAAAAAGTTTAATAAGATCATTTGAGCAGGCACATAGCCGAAAGTTAGATAATTACCAGATCTCTAATGGTGCAAGAGAATCACTTGGTTACCCCCCTATTGTATGTTTCTAAAATATTTAATGCATCTGTTTGTCCTTATAGGAATGGCATTTAGGTAAAATCCTATCAATTAGATCTTCTTGTAACAATGTGATCCTCACTGCTGCACACTGTTACTTTACCTCAGAGGTATTGGCACTGTAGGTGTTATTGCCAGATAGTATCTGTAAGTCTGTGTCTCTCAATTAGCAACACAGACAGGTATCTTTGACAGATCATGTTGACGATCTTTACAGTTAGCAATCCAGACATTGTTAATCCCTGGGTCTTTAAAACAAACCCCTTCCCTTTCTGTTTTTCCATCCTACAGTATATACAGAGTAGTGAAGTAATGTTGGGAAATGTTGGGATGAGGGTAAAAGATTAGAACAGAAGAGAGAGATCGGTCCCCTGCTGAGTTACTCCATCCATGCATCTTATTGATTTTTTTTTTACTGCGATCTAGCCCCAGCTGTGGTTTGGCATCGCAACCTCTTACGCTAACAGAGTCAGGAAGTTTTGCAACATCTGTACTGATAGGAAAAGGTCAGGTTCCAATATGCTGATGTCAATGTTCCAAATTGACAAACAGGGTTCATTTGATAATAAGTAGTTTATTGCAAAGTATGATCATACTCATTCAAAAGTATATAAGACTCTCTGCCAGGGAGGCCAAGCAGGCTTTTTATACATTTCATTTCCTTTGTCTAAAATGTGTTACTAGGCAGATTATACTAACCACTCCTTAATTCTTAAACCAATCCTTTTACAGATCATTAAAACCTGGTTAGAACTGGCTTAAAACATCTCTGAATAGGTACCTGGTACAATCTCTCACTACGAATGTGGGCGTTACTTCAGGCACAGTCATAAATCTACTTAGAAGCGAAACCACACCACACACACATCTTACACACAAAATGGATATTAAAGACATAACTGACTTTACAAAATGGATACTTAACATTGCTTTCAATCCTTCTCCAGAGACCCCCCCAGTCCATTTCAGTAATATATCAACAGTATCTTCATTTCAGCAATATTACTTCATCACTGATTATTACTGCATTTTATTTTAATAATTTGGTTTTAAATACTGTATGCTGTATTGTTTTCTTACATGTCACTCATTTGATCCAAAGGGAAATGTATTTGAATTCATCGATGAACAGGTCATTGTTTTAGACTTTAAAGTTATTTCATCTTTGGTACAATTTTCAAGTGGAATAGCCTAACATTCCTAAAAAATTTGAAATTTGTATATACATTTAAACCTAATGTGTGTGTGTGTGTGTGTGTGTGTGTGTGTGTGTGTGTGTGTGTGTGTGTGTGTGTGTGTGTGTGTGTGTGTGTGTGTGTGTGTGTGTGTGTGTGTGTGTGTGTGTGTGTGTGTGTGTGTGTGTGTGTGTGTGTGTGTGTGTGTGTGTGTGTGTGTGTGTGTGTGTGTGTAATTTATTGCAGATCATGGGCAAATTCTATAGGCAAAACACATTGTAACTTTTGGTTACAAATGCATTCAGAGTGTTCCCCCACAGCTCTGGTTCTGCATCCCAGGCAAATCAAGGTTGCAAGTATTGCAGAATTGCATGGAATGCTGCAGCTTCAAGTCATGGGACATGCATGACAATTTGTTTTTGTTGAGACTCGAAAGAACACGAGTCAGGCTACATCTGTATGAATGTTGCATTTTAAAACAGACCTAAACATTTCTGCCTCACGCTTTTTTGTTGTTGTTGCTATTACTGCCTACTCTGCCTTGCCATGTCATATTTAATGCCTTACTTAAAGGTATGTCAAGTACCAGTTTAAAAGGTGAAGAGCAACAGTATCAATGAAATAGTGTGACAGTCCCTTTCAGAGCATATATGACCTATATTGATTATTCAGTGCATGTTCCCTGTGACATCAGAGGCTATGAAATGTCCAGGAGTTTCATTATCGGGCATGTGATGTGATCAACATAATAATGTAAGGTAAAGGCAATTTATATCACAAGCAATCAGATTATAAATCATGGAACTCAGAATTAATTAACTATTTCTGGTCACGCCCATCTCTACTATTCAGTTTACAAATATTTTACATTTTAGCCTTTCAGTGCCACAGTGACCAACACCCCCTAGGTGCTGAAGGGGTAAAATCCCCTCCCTAAGCACCTGCCCTACATACTGTTTGCCTTCTCCCTCCCTACATATTCATCAGACTTTCTGATTTTTTTACAGACTTATCACCTTCACTACCTGATTTCCATATTAATTGCTCAAGCAGCTCCACACTAACTCCCACAAACTCCCTAATCTAATTTATAGTTTTATGTTTGTAGCATTGATTCAATAAAGGAAAGTATGCAGACTGGACAAATAACACTAAAATCTGCAAAGATTAAGCACCAGAGAACAAAGTGAATTTGCTGAGTTAATTGCAGTGATCACTGAGAGATTAAGCTGAGTCTTATTTGCTTCTCATGTCCTGTAGCTCTTAATAATAGCCAGAGGCATAATTTCTATTTTATAATTTATTTAGATATACAATACTGGTTCTCCTCAGATGCCACAGACTCAGAACAAAAGGACCAACAAGAGTTTAAAAAAAAAAAAAAAAAAAAGATGTACTGCTAATTCTTTATACTTTACACATTTTACCTTCAGTCAACATAGTATCCATTAACTAACCTACTATTTTTTTCATTTATTTATGGTAGTTTTCTTGTAATTTAAGTTGCATAGTAACAGAGGGGGTTGAAAAAAGATATACGTCCAAGTTCGACCTATGCTAAATTCAAACCACAGATACTTTAGCCTAAATCCGTACTTACAGTATATTGATCAAGAGGAAGGCAAACAAAAAACCCCAATGAAATATCATTGGATGATATCTCATAAAGGGAAAAATAATTTCCTTCCTGACTCCAAAAATCAGATTACTCCCTGGATCAACATCCTTCCCCTATTTACTGATTTGGTATATCCCTGTTTACCTTTCCTTTCCTTTTTTTGAGGATATCTACTGTATCTGCCATCAAAGTCTCAATGGGAAATGAATTCCACATTTTAACTGCCCTTACTTTCCTTTGTTGCTGGTGAAATCTCCTTTCCTCCAACCTTAAGTGATGATCCGAGTCCTTTGTACTGCCCTTGATATGAATAGTTCTTTTGAAAGCTCCTTGCAGTCCCCGAATACATTTGTATATAGTTATCATATCCCCTCTTAGACGCCTCTTTTCTAATGTAAATAAATCTCATCTAGCAAGCCTCTCCTCGTAAAAAAAATTATCCATCCCATTTATTAATGTGGTGGCTCTTCTCTGCACTCTTTCTAGTTCCATAATGTTTTTTCTAAGGAGTAGTGCCAAATAATATTCTCCATATTCAGATGTGGTCTTACTAATGCTTTATAAAGGGGTATAGTAAGTTTACTTCCCTTTCACCCATTGCCTGTTTAATGCAGGATAAGATCTTGTTTGCCTTTTACAGCTACTGCATGACTTTGGGCATTATTGCTAATGATGCTGTCTACAAGCACTCCTAAATCCTTCTCCACCAAGGATTCCCCTAATGTATACCCAATTAATTTGTGAATTGGTGGTTTATTCTTGTCTCCTTAATGCATAACTTTACATTTATCTGTATTAAACCTCATCTGCACAAATTTCTAGTCTATCTGGAGAGAAATTACATCCTGCTCCGATCCCACTACCTTACACAATTTAGTGTCATCAGCAAAGATGAAGACTTTGGCATAGAGAGCAATCGTATACAACAAAAGACAGGGGTACCCAATGCTACATCCAATTGACAAAACATATAAAGTAATATCGTCAAGGTAAACCAAAATTAATGCAGGTCCTACACTACACTGTGAACCCTTCCCTTTACCTCTGTATGAGGGGAACAAATCATAGTAGATCCTGTTCTTTGCAGCAAAGTGAAAAAACCTCCGAAGTTAAAAAGGTGAGGAGGAAAAGTGAGCTCTGGGGGGAGGTGCCACCTACCTCCATTACAATTGTTACCAGTCATAAATTGAGAGCAATCTCAAGGTCATTAATAAACAAGATTTTCCTGTCACTAAAGGAACTACCTGTGCTGCCATTTATGTGTCTGGCTACCAAAAGGCCTGAGCCTCTGCCACTGGGCGCGTGGGGTGATCTCTTGTGCGCCTCGGTGCCGT
Source organism: Ascaphus truei (assembly GCF_040206685.1). Taxonomy (NCBI): domain Eukaryota; kingdom Metazoa; phylum Chordata; class Amphibia; order Anura; family Ascaphidae; genus Ascaphus; species Ascaphus truei. Next base: position 241,927,749 of record NC_134484.1, on the reverse strand, counting down.
GCCTCCACCTGCGAGGTATCCCAGCGTAGCGGGATAAATTCCTCAGAGGAACCAATACGATTAGTAAAAACACACTGGGTGTATATCAACTGGTTTACTGAACATAGTATACAGCAACCTGTACCACACAGTATATCATAAACAATACAATAACATAGTGTGAGAACCCCCAAAGTACATAGGGTGCATGGCATCAATATCCCTGATGTCCTTCCCAAATGTTAGTCCCCACCCAAAGTGCAGGGAGTTGAGCTACCCCCCCCTGTGGATGCACTTAGATGTGATACCTTCCCGGGACTCCCAGTCAGAAACCATAGGAGGGTGCATAGTGGGAGACTGCTCCTGCTGCCTTCAGATTCCTGGCGTCTGGTAACACATGTCAGAGTACATGAAATGGCTGATTCATTTCACTTAATGTACGCAGATATATTACCTGTACTTAATATACATTTTTTTTTACTGAACTTACTTCACTATATGCATTGTGCACTGTTTTTTCTTGTGTTTCATTCTTATTGGGGGTGGTCTGGTCCCAGACCACAGGCCTGAAGTCACTGTGCAGCGTCTTGTCACTGATGCCTAACGCTGATAGAGCTACAGTGGAACTGTCCCTATCTGGGGGCCTTTCCCTGTAGCAGCCAAAAACTGTAAATGATCAAGGACAAACTGGGGCCTAAGGGGCAAATCTAGGCCTAGTCTTGGGGCCACTAGCAGCCAGACACTACCTTCTCCTTCAGCCTCCAGGCTCCAACTCTTAGCTTGCGATCCTTCGCGCAAAACTGTACTTTCTCCTCACAGAGATCCTCCGAGCCCTATTGGCTGCTGTGCACCTCGTGATCAGACCGCCCCAAGGGATCCTCTGATCTTAAGTTCCCCTGCGAAGCATGTATAAGATGGCCACCACTACTAGACTCTCTCTGTGCATGCGCACCACTCTAAGATGGCCGCCGTGACCTCAGACTTCTGCGCATGCACGGCAATGAACAATGGCAGCACCCTGCCTAGGTGTCCACCGCAGATCTATGGAGCAACTCCCTGACTGCACACAGCCCCTGCAGTCATAGCTGAGGTAACGGGGGGAAAAGGGAGACCCGGCTACACAAGTTAAAAAGTAGGGGTCTCAGTGCCAGTCCCAGAAATACTCCACTCACAACTTTAGCCCAGCCTGAAAAAGTTCCATTTATGACAACTCTCTGTGTATCTTTCAACCAGTTTTCAATCCAGCTGCAAATATTTTAACAAGTCCAATTTGCTTTATTTTATATACTAACCTCTTGTGTAGAACCTCATCAAAAGCCTTTGCAAAATCTACGCAACAGCATTACCCTGGTCTAAATTCCCACTTACCACCTCAAAGAAACTAATACGTTTTCCATGAGGTATTCCTGAATATTATTGTAGATAGTATGTGCGCGCTGACTTTGTTCTCTTTATGGTTCCTTATCTCTCCTGCAGCTTAATCTTCCTCCCGTGATCAACTGGGTCAAAGGTAAAACACTAAAATTCAAAGAAAAAGCGCACAAAGAGACAATTTCAATAAAAGAAAGTGGTAGTTTATGTAAAAAATAACAAATCACAAAACTTACAATAAAAAATGTTCAGATCTCCCAGTCAGGTCACAGATGTAAACTTCAGCAAATGGATAGTCCCACACACAAAGGTGGGAAGCAGTAACCTCAAAACTGAGACAAAGTTCTGATGAATAGCCAGGGCAGCCACAACTGCAAACACACGCAGCTGATCGGCGTCCTCGTGGGGGAATGCAGGATGCCGGTGTCCGTCGTCACGGTCTCAGGAATCACTCACGCATTACTGAACGCAAACTCTACATCTACGCGTTTCGTGTTGATCTAACACTTCATCAGGAGTGAGAGTACTCCTGGAGGGGGTTTATTTATACCACTCCAGTAATTAAAACAAGGTGGGCATTCTTCCAGTAATTAACCACTACCCTGTTCTATATCAGGTAATAATGGTAATACAGACATCAAAAATAAAAAATAAAACAAAATCCAAATTCAATATTCAATTGGCATTATTATATAAGTTAATAACACAAATAAAGTATATGATATTAAACAATACCTCATAACTCATGTTCAAGTGAAGTAACCATTATTTGCATTGCATTGAGGCATATGAATTCCTACATATAAATCAGTGCAGTATTTAATCTACTGTATAAAGAAGGTTACAATATCCCCAATTCACTTACAAATAGGTGCTCATACTGTAGTACTGTATATGCTACACAGACAATGATTTTAAACAGATTTCCAAATGATTAATTTCTTGGTTGAATCATTCGGAAATCTGTTTAAAATCATGCACACAATTTGTTTAATACCTCTGCTTTATCTTTATCTCCAATAAATTGCATGTCCATCTCACACAGAAAGGGACCTATATTTTCTTTTCTATTTTAATTTGTTATTAAGTTACTTAAATAACTTTTTAGGGTAGATCTTACTCTCTAGGGCAATCCTTTTTTTTCATTATCTATTTTTGCTAATTTGATGGCCCTTTTACAACTTTTGTTACATTCTTATAATTACATAGTAAATGAGGTTGAAAAAAGATGTACGTTCAACCTATGCTAAATTCAGACAACAGATACTTTATCCTATATCTATACTTACTTATTGATCCAGAGGGAGGCAAACAAAAAACCCCAGGGACATATCATCCAATGATATCTCATAAGGGGAAAAATAAATTCCTTCCCGACTCCAAGAATTGGCAATCAACATCCTTCCCATGTATACTTATTTGGTATATCCCTGTATACCTTTCCTTTCTAAAAAGATGTCCAACCTTTTATTTGAAGAAATTAATTGTATCTGCCATCACCGTCTCCATGGGTAATGAATTCCACATTTTAACTGCCCTTACTGTAAAGAACCCTTTCTTTGTTGCTGGTGAAATCTCCTTTCCTCCAACCTAAAGAGATGCCCCCGAGTCCTTTGTACTGCCCTTGGGATGAATAGTTCTTTTGAAAGATCCTTGTACTGTCCCTGAATACATTTGTATAATTCTTAGACTGTATGATGCCTCTGTCCTTTCTGACTTTAAGAATCTAAACGCCTGCCTCTTCTTTTCCATTTCCTCCCCTAACTGTTTATTTAGCCACATAGGTCTAAACCAATTTCTTTTATATTTATTACCCAAGGGTGTACACTGATAAGTATGCATTTCTAACAATGTTTCAAAGACTGCCTATTTATCTTCCCCGTTTTCCCTGCAAAAACATCATAACAATTTATTCCTTGTAGATTAGAAACAGATTTGTAATAAATTGAGGACTGAAGTTTTTAAAGTCTATGTTGAACCCAAGTAATCTGGTTTTTGATAATTTATTTCAAATAAGACCATGTTCTGATCACTGTTACCCAAATGTTTCCGGGCATGAATATTTGTTATTACTTCTACATTGTTTGATATTACCATATCCAGTATTGCCCCTCCCATTTCCCCTGGTTGGTTCCTCAATAATTTGGGTCATGTAATGGTCTTGAAGCACCCCCAAAACCTGTTTCCATTTGTTATAATGCTAATCTCATTGTCCCAGTCTGTTTGGGTAATTAAAATCACCCATTAGGCAAACATGACCTAGTTTTGATGCCTTCTCCATTTGCAAAATTATTTTGACTTCCTCAATCTCACAGATATTTGGTGGTTTATACTGTAGCATATCCCTACAAACATTGTGTTTACATTTTTACCTCCACTGCTAATTTCTATCCACAAGGTCTCTACATTCTAATCATTCCCTTCGTAAACATCTTCCCTTATAAGTTTTAGATCCTGTTTCACATATAAACATATTCCACCTCCTGCCCAGTCATGAGTTTCATTCCACCATGTTTCCGTAATGCCTACAGTATAACATAATGCTCCTTGTAAATATTACTTCAAACTTCCCCATTTTATATATCAAGCTTCTTGCATTAGCAAGAGTTGAAGTTTTTACTTTCAGTCTGAACTATTATCTGATCTGCTCCTGCCTTTCCACACCAATTGTATTTACTTTAGATGTTTTCTAGCATTACAGTATCTGTATTTTTAATGTCTCCCTGCTTGCCAAACTCGCACTTGCCCCCATTCTATCTCCATGATGCTTTGCTATTTCCCCATCCCCAGCAGTATAGTTTTACAAAAATGAACAATGTCCCAAAGCACAGTTGCATTTTAATCTCACTTATGTAGAGGATTTTACTGTATCTCTCTTCCAAAGCATAGTACTGGAACTATGAAAGATAATGTCTCTTGAAACATTTATATCATCTGAAGTATGCTTCAAATTATCTCTTATGGCTTTGACCTCCTTTAACATTCACGAATTATCATGGAAATTTAGCATTAGAAGCAACATTTCCTTGCAATTTGCAAATCTTAAGCTTTTTTGCCATGGTAACATGGGACCCACATAGCAGGTCAAAAACAATATTTTTGAAAAACAATGTATCAGTGTAATTCCTGAGAAAAATTGAATCACTTTTAACTATAGGTTTTCCTCACTTGTATCTTGTGAAAAAATATATATTTTGCTTTTCTCTGGCTCCACTGAATTCAAGCATATCAGTGTCTTATGTTTATCTGTATGACTGAAGGCTTCATAATTACTTTGCAAACAAACACCAAGCAAAAACAACAATTTATATATATAACACAGACAAATGGTCTTATAACTAGAAAAGGGGAAAACTGTAAAAATTCTGTTTCTGATTCTTTCGAATTTACCATTGACTGAAATCTGTACTGATATATATATATATATATATATATATATATATATATATATATATATATATATATATATAGACATACGTTACCGTTCCAAGGTCTGGTAAAGCAAGAGACAGCACTCAATTGTAAAAAACTTCACAAAGTGTATTGGTGAAAATAGTGGTACATCAAGAACCCAAGATTTCGGTTTTCCAAAATGGGACCTTCCTCAGGGGGATACATATATATATATTTCGATTTAAAACTCATTCAGTTTGCAGATTGTTAAAATGGAATGAGAGGGAGAGCACATTTCTATTTTATTTAGCAGTCACCAGTTGTGTGTGTATCTCGCCTTAAGCGTCCTCCAAAATAAATTAGGCTGACATGCCTCTGCTGAAAAAACAGCATACCTGAGTTATATGCAAATTATATTTAAATGAGTCCATTCCCACACTTTCGAAAATATTTCCATACCAGCTATATAGACTTCTGTCACGGGAGACCAGTACTTTTACACCGGGATCACTAGCAACAGATGGGACAAAGTTGTTGAATAAAATGAGGTTTATTCTGCCACGCCAGCAGACAAAACAAAGATGCGCAATACAAGATACAATACCAACTGGGGGCTTGGGGAGTAGACTCTAGTCTCACTCTGTGCAGGGGCCTGCTTCAAGAAGGCTTGCCCTGTCCGCTTCTCGTCCAGGATATCAGAGTACCGATCACACAGCTGCCCCTCTGACATGTATCTCTAGCTGGTCATAGTCAAGATCCAAACTCCTTCCCAGAATGTCACTCAGTCTCTCATGCTCTGATCAGCAGCACCCCTTATATAGCCCTCTGTGGCAATTCTTTACATGGGACAGAGGCTGTTGCCCAATCAGAGCACGGATTAAGTTTGTGCCACAAAAGTCAGAGGAGGGGCATGCTAAGGCACTCAAGACCTCCCACAGGGTGGGAGCCTCAGCGTCTGGGCAGTCCAATGCTCTTACTCCCAGAACTGATCAACAGCCATTCATCTCTCCCCAGGAGTCCTGACACATAGCTGTCCCAATCCTGGTTTTAATCTTATAATTTTTATAGAAAGCTTCAACTAAGTGGATTGCTTAGTCTTTCTCCATAGACATGACAGTAACAGTGGAATATCTAATTTACTTTCTTGCAGGGCTGACACCCAAAGCACAATACAGTGATTTACACACAGACCACAAATCAAATCCTAAAATAATGCCGGCTTTCTAAACTGGGGGAAAGATTGTCACAGGGAATAAAGAATACATTCTTTGAAGTACATTCTTAAATACATGGGTTACATTTACATATTCCTTGTTCTTCCCCAGATATTAAAGTACATTGGTTGAAATAAGCCTTACATAGGTGGCCAAGTTACATGGATTTAGGGGTAGCTAGCTGGGCTTCATCCCAGTTTTGTGATGCAAGCTACCCCTACCGTCACAACTTCATAATAAACACAAGGCATCAATCTAATGACTGGAATCATGTCAGCCAACAGAACTAGAACCCCTCATCACTGCTTATATAGTCCACAGCACTAGCAGTGTAGAGCTATATTATTTGAAAGGAAGTATTGTTGTCACATTATACTTTTGAGCTGCTCAGTGCTCACACTTGTACAGCCGCAGCCCCTTTTATTCTCCAACATCACCGCATTTTTCCGGGATTTTTTTTCGAATGCCACGCACTTCACCGCGTTTATGCCACATTCTGACCGCATTCATACCGCATACATGTTGCATTCACAGTCGCGGTTGATGCGCGGTTGATGTTTTTATTGATAATGGTTCGGATTTCTTCGCGTATCCGCCAGGTGGCAGATATTCATGAATTGTAATGCGCATGCGCTTCAGTAATGTGTCGACTTTCAGGTGTTTTGTTTAAAAAAGATACCACAGTGGTCTATTGTAAATTGGCCTTGGGACTGAAGGAAGAGGTTACAATAATGTATCAATTTAGGCTTTTCATATTAAAGAAAGACAAGCACTAGTTTCTGGTCTGGTTATTGTCCAGAGAGTCCCGCCATGAGTGTGTAAGGAATCCACACCTCAGTTTACTGTTTGCCTTGCCATACAGGCCTGTGCAGCCCTGGAACACTGCTCCTGATATTTACTGCAGCTCCACACTGGGTTCACTCATTAAAGCAATGCTGTCACACGCCCCTTCTGCTATTGGTTCACTGACCTTTAAAGACAGCCTTCTCCACAATGCTCCCTGCCGAGCATAGTCCTTCCTGGATGTCACCAAGTGTTCTGCCACAAGCCCCTGGCTTGTTATCTCGTTTCTACTCTGTTTTGTCCTAGTTCTTGTTCCTGTGCTGAAGCATTGATCCCCAGCGTAACTTCAGCTTCCTGGTTTCCTGAGGCCAGCTACTACTCTCTCGTAGAGGCCTGCTTTCCTGAGGCCTGCTGCTATTTTCACGCAGAGGCCTGTTCCTGTCCTGGTTCCTGTGCTGAAGCGGAGGATTCTCCAGCCTGCTCAGGACTCTTGCGCTGAAGCACTGGTTTACCAGTGCAGCCAGGCGGTGTGCCCACTCCGGTCTGCCTATTACTTCCTGAGACCAGTACCATGGCCATGGTCGCCGCACGTGCAGAGGCCACGCCCACGCTCACGCTCCTAAGCTGAAGCGGGGAACTCCTGACTACCTGTTGCCAAACTCCTGCTTGAACAACGTTTACCCTGATGTCTCCAATCCTGACCCTGGCGTGTCCACCGACGATGCTGCTTTCTCCAGTCCCGACCTTGCTACGTACGACTACAAACTGCGCAATCCGGATCAGTCTGCGCAGTCTAAGGTCTGTGCTTTTACAACCCCATCTCAGCCACGCGGTCCGACCCAGGTTTGTGGTGAGCACATCCGTGACAGTATGCTTGGCCCCACAAACTCGGACCGCCCTCCTGTCCCGGTCTGCTGACCAGTCCCAGCTGGAAAACCAGTATCTGTGCGAAATACTACCTCGGATTGAAGGTGTATATATGTATAAAGGTTTAACCCCTTTGCAAAAGAGATGCCGTTACGATCTCATTAGTAAGGCTATTTGTCTCAAGGACTTAAAACAGTCTCTGGTCGCTTGAGTTCGCTCCCCTGGTTCCCCTTTAACCTGGGATAATGTGAACCCTATTGAACTGGCCAACGCCCAAGATGCACTCTATGCCCTGGCCTTATCACTGGACATTCTCGTAGTACGAGAGGACCCTCTCCATGTTGGCTCACGCACAAAACACACTCTGTGTACTTTCCCTGACTTTGGACATTTGCATAAAGGAACAGGACCCTCTCCTCGCCAGCTACGCTCCCACTTGGCAGTCCCCCTGTGCTGCCAGTCCTGTTGCTAAACCTGGGGACGTATCTCCATCTCCAGGAAATGACCAAACTGACCCACTATCACTGCCCCCTAACGTAGAAGCGGTCACGGTCCCTAGCCCTGTTTGTACGCCCGGTTACTCTGACCCCAATAATTTGTCTACGTTAACCCCTGCCGATCAGCCCTGTGAGGTTCCCCTGGAGTATACGTATGTTTCTATAGCCAACACTAAGGCTCTAGTATCCAAGAACGAATTTCTTTTCCCTTCTATTTCTAGCTCAGAATCCCTAACTTCTGTACTTAAGCTTTTTCCTGCTTTAAACCCTGCTGGCAGTCCTGTGCTCTCTCCCCGTCAGAGAAAGAATCCCTTCTACGTCCACATTCTAAGCTTGAATTTCTAAGTTCTGTTACCAGGGTCATTCCTGTATTAACCCCTATGGGGCAGCTCTCTGAGTCCCCTTTGGTAACTCCCTGTTCTCCGCCAGCCATGGTCACGTCCCTAGCTCCAGAGGCGAAATCCCTTGTCTCACCTATAACAGAGGAAAAACTCTCTATGTTCTACTCTTAGGTACTATCTGCATTAAAACCTGTAAATTCTTGCTGCCTCCAAGCTAATGCCTTCATTCTAGCCTCAGAGAATGAGTCCCCAAGTCCGACAGCAGAGGTTGCATTGAAGGATTCCCCTAACCTTGCGGAGTCCTTAGAAATTCTTTGCTATAAATCCCCTGCTTCAGCTCAATTTTCCGCTGCCTTGTCTCCTGAAACTTCGGCTAAAGTTCTGGTTCCAGTTAAATGTATTCAGGGACCAGGTTTTTCCCTAAGCTTGGTCGCAGAGGTGCCACTCCCGGGTGTTTCGCTGAACCAGCCTGTCACCTGGAGAGTGGTGATTCCTGCTTCAGCGCATAGTCCCCACGTTGTGGAATCTGCAGTCATTTCTGGTTTCCCAGACACTCCTTACCAAATACCCACTTCAGAGACCAGTACAGTTATGATTACCTCCCTTGTACTGTCTGTGTTCTCCTCTTCTCAAAGCTTAGGGTTAAAAGCATACAGTGGTCATTATGCCCCTCCTGGGGTTCATGTTGTGTTCTCAGGAATCTTTGCTGACACACTGCCTTCACTCAAAAGTGACGCTTTTTCATATGTGCTAGCTAGAAGCCTGCACACAGTTTCCCCTCTTTCTGAAATTTGCCTTGTTTGTCCCGATACTCTGAGAGGTAAAAAAAACCCTTCAGATTCAGAATCTCCTCCTTTAGAGGCCATCCTTGCTTTTGGTTCTACTGATTTCTCTGCCCATGCAAACCCTCCAGGGATCAGCATATCTATTGTTACTCCCTTAGTACAGTCTGAGACCACCCTGCCTATATTACTAGTGTTGGTGTTTAAATCTGAGCTATTTAGTTTTCCTGCCCTTGCTAAATCTCAGTCCCTCAGCACTGCGTCTAAATATGCCCCAGCAACCGTTGGGTTACTCGGGGTAAAAATTAAAGCTCCTGTCTTAAAGGGTACTTTCTCACACATGTCCAGCAAACCTAGAACCCCAGTGATTGATTCTAAGTCACTTATCACTATATCTGATTTTCTCATTAGTCAAACCCAGACACCCTCACCACTGGCTAGGAGTCCCGTTATCAGAATTTTTGCACTAGTAAACACGCCTATTATGTTTTTGTCAAGACAAGCACCCCTGTTAGGGCCCTTGCAGTTTTGGATAAGACTCCTTTTGCTTCTAAGGTTTCTGCTATTAAGAGTTTCCATGGTTTCAACTTGCCGCTTGTTGTCTCTTTAACTCCCATCATTACTCCCCCATTATCCATCACTGACTCTCAAGCACCAGCTCCTGACGCTAGTTCTCCTATCGGTACCCCTGCATTGCTAGATGTTTCTGTTATGGATTCCGAGCCTCCAGCTCCGGAGTCGATTCCTTTACTCGCTGCTGTTTTTGTAGTCTCTCAGGCCCCTGTCACTCAAGTACAGACTTCAGCTTCTAATGTTAGCTCCCCTCCCTCCACTACCCTTGCTCTGCCTGATTCTCACGTTTCTGATATTAAAGCCCCAAAGCCTATTCCTACTCCCCAGACAATACTATTTCCCACTGAGGGTTCTACAGTAGTTGGGAGCTCCACTGCTGATTGCTTCTCTGCCTCTGCGAAACCATGGTTTTTCCCCTCGGAACCATCTGTTGCCCCTGTTATTTCCTCTGTGTTGGAAATACTCTGTACGTATCCCAAGATTTCGGTCTCTATGCCTGGTTTACTGCTTGCCTTGTCACCTACCATACCAATACCTGGAAATGCTCCCACCCACTCTATACCCTTGCTGACCACTACCTGTGAGACCTCTGGAGGAGAAGTCCCTCTTAAATTCCTACATGCAGAGGTCAGCCAAGACTTTGTCTGTCCCGAAGGTTGCCCTCGTATATCCGATCAACTATCGATGCAGCTTATCCTAAATTCTGGTCCCATTACTAAGGACTCCCAGTGGGGGTCCATCTGCCGTTTCTGCTCTGGAACCCCCTGGTTCTTCACAGCCTTGGATTCCCAAGCCATTTCACGTGACGAGCCACGTACCAACGAGGTCTCTTCCACCACTCTCATATCCTACAACTGTACTCACCAAGGAACTTCTCGTTTACGGATCCCCTTTCCGCCTAAAAAACTTTAGGAACAACTCAATGTCCCCGAGACCCATGGATGGGCCTGTCTGGCCCCAGTTCTCACCGGGGATTGGGGGTACACAAAGGAGTGACCACGAGTCTCTGGACCATGACTCTACCTCCAATCATAGACAGTTCAGGAACAATTTCAGGTTCCCCAACCCTATGAGTGGTCTTGTTCGCCCAGAGGTCTCACGTGAAGGGGGTGGGGGGTACTGTAAGGAATCCACACCTCAGTTTACTGTTTGCCTTGCCTTACAGGCATGTGCAGCCCTGGAACACTGCTCCTGATATTTACTGCAGCTCCACCCTGGGTTCACTCATTAAAGAAATGCTGTCACACGCCCCTTCTGCTATTGGTTCACTGACCTTTAAAGACAGCCTTCCCCACAATGCTCCCTGCCGAGCATAGTCCTTCCTGGATGTCACCAAGTGTACTGCCACAAGCCCCTGGCTTGTTATCTCGTTTCTACTCTGTTTTGTCCTAGTTCTTGTTCCTGTGCTGAAGCATTGATCCCCAGCGTAACTTCAGCTTCCTGGTTTCCTGAGGCCAGCTACTACTCTCTCGTAGAGGCCTGCTTTCCTGAGGCCTGCTGCTATTTTCACGCAGAGGCCTGTTCCTGTCCTGTTTCCTGTGCTGAAGCGGAGGATTCTCCAGCCCGCTCAGGACTCTTGCGCTGAAGCACTGGTTTACCAGTGCAGCCAGGCGGTGTGCCCACTCCGGTCTGCCTATTACTTCCTGAGACCAGTACCATGGCCATGGTCGCCGCACGTGCAGAGGCCACGCCCGCGCTCACGCTCCTAAGCTGAAGCGGGAAACTCCTGACTACCTGTTGCCAAACTCCTGCTTGTACAACGTTTACCCTGATGTCTCCAATCCTGACCCTGGCTTGTCCACTGACAATGCTGCCTTCTTCAGTCCCGACCCTGCTTCGTACGACTACAAACTGCGCAATCCGGATCAGCCTGCGCGGTCTAAGGTCGGTGCTTTTACAACCCCACCTCAGCCACGCGGTCCGACCCAGGTTTGTGGCGAGCACATCCGTTACAGAGTGCACAATTGCAGCCCGTGTTCCAAAAACCCGACAGAACGTACGCTTATTTAATATGGGCCGCGATAAATGCAACAGATGATAAGATGGCAACAGTTGTTCAAATTTATCAGTATTTTATCGAAAACTATGACTTTTACAAATTTTCGCCAGATCCTCATGTGTGGAAGCGTGCAATAAGGAAAAAGTTATGTAGCGATCCATGTTTTTTTCGTATTGATCCCGATTTTATTGGAGGGTATTGGTGTGTATCAACGGGTTTTTCCCGTATCTATGATCATGCTGACGGCAAAAGGCAAAAGATTGTGTTAAAACCAACTAAGAAACGTCAGTCGCTGGCAAGCAATGCGCCTGCACCCACACCGGCATTTCGATAACGGTCCGACAGTCAGTGACAACCCTTGCTTTCTGTCCATGCACAGATACCTGCAGCCTGTGCCGGATTTCGCTTACAGTTTCGAGCAAGCTTGCATGTACCTAACCGATTTCCAGCCTCATCAGCTGACTACAGGTGTAGTAGTCCCGCTGTCACCTGTCAACGATGTGTATGATCAAGAATACGGGACTGGCAGTTGCCCGGCGCCAGCTGATTGGGAAATTCTATGGTGAGTAATGTTGCCGTAATTTATTCTGTTTTTTTTATTTTGAAAATATCAAAATCAGTGCGATTCAAAAGTCAAGCGATTCTCCTGTAAGCAATATCAATGGCTGAGCAGCTTCTACAGTAGATACTGCACAATTGGTGAAAAGCTAGGCGCATGCGCATTAGAACCTTCTTGAAACGCATATGCGTGTCATCACATCGATGGTAGGCGCATGCGCATGTGAACAGGGGACTGACCATTACAGTAAAACTTTTACTTTTGTTTTTCCTCAGAAAATAAAACTTTGTCATCTCATGCGGAAAACGGCAAATGGAGGGATTTCGATGGATAATATCGCTTTGTGTATCAATGCCTGCACATTGCTGAATCGGAATTAAAAAAATATGTACCGGAGTCTACAGTTTTGTGGCCGTTGTTATTGATCAGGATAGAATACCTGAAACAGTATGCTGATGTTTTCAGACGGTATACAATACTTTTTTATATTTACTGTATAATAAATCCGAGAAAATAAAAATAGTATGCATTTATTCTACATGTATTCCAGTACATATGTGTATTCTATACCCGTACAGCATGTATTGTTTTAATACTCTTGTGATGTATAGTACTGAGCATGCCTACAGTATAAAGTACAGTATGCCTGGACAGTACTGTACATTCTAGAAACACTGTATTTTGTTACAGTATAAAAGGAGACAATGGAACAATTTAAAACAAATCAACATTTTCTTTTATTGGTGGAGTAAGTACAAAAACATTTATGTACAAATACTGTCGAATGTAAAAACATTTAAAGTGTACAGCAATTCAAAACATCAACAGGTGTATGGTTTACTGCTAGTGAAAACATTTATGTACAGAAAGTCAAAACATTTACAGTCAGTCAGTATGGTTAACAGTCACATGGTGTTACCAAAAAAATTCTTTAATCATAAAATATACAAAACGCAACATCTCCTTTATTAAAGTACAAAAAGTCAAAACATTTACAGTAGGATGGTGTACAGAACAGTAAGTCAGGCCTGCACAACTCCAGTTCCCGAGGGCCGCAAACAGGCCCAGTTATCAGGATAACCTTGAAACCCGGGCCTGTTTGCGGCCCTCGGGGACTGGAATTGTGCAGGTCCTGTGTGTACAGTAAGTAAAAACATCTCTTTATTAATACAAGTTAAAACACGCAACATCTCCTTTATTAAAGTACAGAAAGTCAAAACATTTACAGTACAGGACAACAGTATGGTGTTATTAAAAAAAATTCTTTATTCATAAAATATACAAAAAACATTTACAAAAACATTTACAAAAAATATACAACAGTGGAACAGTCACGCAAATTCGATACCCACCAGATTGTCCTTCCAGAGCCGATGCCTTGTATGGCGCAAAATGCCATTAATGGAGTCTCGAACGCTTTTCATTAAAGGATCTGTCATTGAAAAATAGCGCTGCAATTCCTCCACAATAGTCTTAAATTTTCAGGAAGCGCCATTTTTTCACGATTTCCTTAATAGTTCACTTTGTATGCCCACTCGCAGTACACCAAGTAGGACACGTGGTGCTTAAAAATTAACATGGCATACTTGTGGGGTAAACCAGCACTCATCACCCTATACTTCTCCCTGAGTGTCGGTGGCAGCTCGCGCAGGATGATGTTGGGCACCGTATCGATGCAAGCGTATATAGGTTGGGTTCTGGAAGCGGGTGTTCTTCTGTGAGTGGGTGTGCTTGTGGCGGTGGGCGAGGGTAGGTTGTCTGGGAGGAAGCTTTCCTCCTGTCTTGGTCGCTGTGATGTCTCCTGGCATGGTCTTGACGGGGTTGTCATGTTATCCTCCTCCTCAACAGCATACATGTACACAAATTCTTCTGGTGGAGGGGATGCGCTTGGTGTTGGAAGGTGGTCGAAGGTCCCATTCATCACATCCATGCCACCCTCCTGCTCCGGCGTCGGGGATACAGGGTCATGAACACCGAGCAAATTATGTATCCCCGCTATGACAGTCTCTATCTTCTCCATCCGTCGATCCATCTTCTCCATCCGTTGATCCATCTTCTGCAACCATTGATCCATATTTAGCATGGTCTCTAAAAGCAGATCTATCTTTACCAGCACAGTAGAGTTCCCGGGGATATCCACACTTAACCCATTCAGCATCCGGTCTAAAGAGCTGGTTCTTGGTGCATGGCGTGCTGTGGACATCTGGGTGGGTGCTACGGAGGATGAGATGGGGGTTCCCTGGAGAGAAGCGGCAGCGTCGTCGAAGAAGTATGTACGAAGTGACCTGTGGATTTCCGGGAGAGAAGCGGCAGCGTCGTCGAAGAGGGATGGAGAAAGCGACCTGTGAATTTCCGTGCGAGAAGCGGCAGTCGTCTAAGCGTAATGGAGAAAGTGATCCATGGAATTCAGGGGCACCAGTGGCAGCGTTGTCGAAGAGCAGTGGCGAAGATGGCCTGTAAATTTCCGGGAGAGCGGCGGCAGAGTCGTCAAAGTGTATTGGAGGAAGTGGTCTGCGGGTTCGATGGGTTGGCTGCAATTTGCCCGAATTTCATCTTGACATAATAAGGCTTGCGTGTTTTAAAACCCTTAGCCTTTGGGGTCAGCAGAAGGTTTTCTTTATTGGCCTTAGCCTGTCGCTTTGGCCTTGGCTTGGAAACGGCTGCCGCCTTTCGCTTTTTCTGTGTGAAAGGCACTAAGAGGCGAGTGGCTTTCTGCGTCCGTAGAATCGGGGTTGATCCATGGAAGCAGATGGCACAATGCAGTATGTGGACAAGGGCAAGTTCAGACACAGATCATCGAGTGGGAGGCTATGCAAAGTGTGTAACTTTTTATGCATGGCGACGAGGTACAGGTGTTGAAAGTGGGCGTACTCTAATGTGAGTCATTAACGTATAAATACACCATCCATTTTGTGGATTCACTGCACATTGAATACACATCGACTAAACATCGAATATACATTCTTGTGTTTGTATTTATTTCTACTCGCAGCAATGCCTGTAAAAAAGATTTCAAAGGATCTCAGCATGAGAATTAAGGAGATGTACACGAGCGGACATCGAATTGCAGATATCCAACGCTGGTTAGCTGCTTCTGGCCTCGTTGTGCCATCAACCACCGTGTGCTATCATGCACACGGAAAAACCAGACAACGCACGAGGACACCAACGGTAACTAACGCGTACGTATATTTATATAACTATATAAAACAATAATATATCATATATTGCTGCATATTAATAGAACTATATATTGTGTAGATCACTCTAATTTTATAGATATTTCGGTATATTTATATAACTACAGTATATATATTGCTGCATATTAATAGAACAATATATTGTGTAGATCTCTCTAATTTTATAGTTATTTCTGTATATTTTTATAACAACAGTATATATATTGTTTATATTGCTGCATATTAATAGAACTATATATTGTGAAGATCTCTCTAATTTTATAGTTGTTTCGGTATATTTATATAACTACAGTATATATATTGTTTATATTGCTGCATATTAATAGAACAATATATTGTGTAGATCTATATCATTGTATACTTATTTTACTGCAAATGATATACTGTAACTTACCGGATTGTTGTTTTTCTGTACATTGTAGGGAGACAACTCTTCTGGTCGTCAAAATAAGTGAAGATAATGATGAGAAGAGTGCATTAAGGGTCAAATACACTCTGCAGCAAAATCACAATCTCACTGTATCCGAGAACAGCATAAAGAAGACGAGACGCAGAATTGGATGGAAATATGGACGTGTGAGGTTAGTACTGGAGGTAAAAGTGTTGGTTAAGAAGCTGTACTGTATCTCTAAAATTATTTATTCCTTGTCATTACAGAGCGTACCCTATGATAAGGGACTTTAACAAAATCAAGAGAGTGGTCCAGGCCCAGGCATGGATCGGCAGTGGAGAAACTTTCCAGGATTGCATCTTCACTGACGAGTCAACTGACGAGTCAACTGTATCGCTGGAGAGATTTGCCACATTTGCATTCCACAAAAAAGGTTGCATATCTATGAAGCCACGTCCAAAACACCCAGGGAAGATGCATGTGTGGGGTGCCATCTCTAGGCGTTGACCAGGATGCAGAAATCACCTTTACCGATGTGGAGAGGTGGATCAGCGGGCACTACGATGCAGGAAGAAAATGCTGAGGCTGGACTGTGCTGTAAACGGAATCCTTTATTTGAACATGGATAAAAAGAGGAGGGGAAACATACCCCTGCGCCTCTAACGTGTTTCACCCGGCGATTGGGCTTTTTCAAAGAGTAACATTACCCGTGCGTGAGACATTGATATACCGGAAGTAAAC
The DNA here is from genome assembly GCF_040206685.1 of Ascaphus truei. Classification (NCBI taxonomy): domain Eukaryota; kingdom Metazoa; phylum Chordata; class Amphibia; order Anura; family Ascaphidae; genus Ascaphus; species Ascaphus truei. The sequence continues at coordinate 241,911,059 of NC_134484.1, read as the reverse complement.
CGGACGTGACGTCACTCAGCCAATGAACTGCGAGTATGCCAAGCATGGCATGATGGGAATCTGCATTCATGGCTGATGTGCGCTCGCGCGGGATACAGAGGCATCAGTGTCATGCGCAGTGGAGACTAATAGATTAAAAACAGAGAGTATTCATTTTGCAATCCGTATATAACTATAATAGCAGTTGCTTTTAATTAATTATTATACTATATGTCCCAAACATAAGGTAATATATATGTAGTAGTATATACAAAAAAGTTCATTAATTATTTGTGTTTATATAACTGCAGATGGCAAACTTATGATTACAGTAATTGATTAAAAACAAGTAATGGCAAGGGTTAATGGATGTTTCCAATACATTAATATTGATATTCAAGTTCTTCATTACAATATAATTAGTGCATTTTTATAGGGAAGTTCAATTAAATCATGATCAATTCGAATAGAAAATGTTAATAATGTTAATGGCACCAATACAGCTCGTATTCAAAGTTGAAACAAATATAGCAACAATTTCCAGCCAATTCTGTGATAAATGTATAATCCATTAATATTGAAGAAGATATTTAGATCATAATAGACAACACTAATATGAATACTAGAAACCTCAATTGGTAATGTGTTCTCATAGGATGGAAAAGAAGGGGGGGGGGGAAGGAAGAAGGGGGAGGGAGACGGGAAGGAGGGGGGGGAGATATAGGAGAAGGAACATAGAACACAAATTTCATATGTAATCCAAAATGCGTATCAAAGATACAAAATGTTCATTGTTACCATGGATCAAACATGTAGGATCATAAAATGACCAGTGTTAAGCAAATAAATTATCATAGTACACAAGGCATTAGACAGGGTCCAAGATGTCCTAACACATTAAGAAGAGAGATATACAGTACGTTGGAACTAGGGGGTATACAATAAAAAGTTTTACCATTCTATTTGTCACATGCACATATGTGGAACTCATATTACTCAGACATATTGATTGTTATTTCAGAATGGTGTGTTTATGGACAAGCCACATAGGTGAACAATATACATAAGAACATATATATATCTCTCAGGGTTCCCAATGTCAAGAATATGTGATGTTAAGGTTTTTTTTTTTTTCAACTTGTAATTTTTATTATTTTGAAGGTACAGCCAAGATACAGCTTATGAACATTACTGCGTCATGCGATATCAATAACATATGTGCATCTTAGCAGGATGCAAACGTTAAGCAAAGTTTAACAGGGTGGTATAAACAATGAACATATACGACAAGTATTACATAATATATTTTAAATAATATAAGACAATGGGGAGGGGGTAGGGGGAAGACAGGGAGGGGTGGGGGAGGGAGGAGGGGGCCGTGAGCTCCTATTAAATCTGTGGTGCCTGAGTTTATCTCTCCGCATTGGTGGAGATCAAGAGTAGTGTACTGCTAGTATATTGATCTGAAAACTCTAGTCGCCCTCCAGACTGTGGACCTTCATTATCAACCGCATTATAGGAGAACGCATCTACTGATTATTAATGCAGTATTGTGGATCTATTCACCCCTGGGATGTCTGTCTGTTCCAGCCAAGGAGACCAGACTTTTAGGAAATTTTCGCCAGTTTCATTAACTAAACTCATTAATTTTTCCATCTGGCAAACTCCAGACATTTAATTGAAGATTTAAAAACAACAAAATGGAACACTAACTGTATCTGGGTCACAATGGATGTACAATCACTGTACTCCATTATAGATCATAGACAGGGCATAGAGGCTGCACAACACTTTTTGAATAGATCTGATCTCTCCCCTGCACTTTGTGTATTTTTGATTGAATCTATTAACTTTCTCCTCACGCACAATTACTTTCGTTATGACTCACAATTTTATTTGCAACTCACGGGCACTGCAATGGGTACTTCTTTTGCACCATCTTATGCAAATCTTTTCATGGGATTTTGGGAATCACTTTTTATTTATAGTGATTTAAATTTGTTTAGGCAGCACATTCGCTTTTTTCGTCGGTATATTGATGACCTAATTTTCATTTGGGAAGGTGACACACACACTCTGGATTTGTTTATCCAGTCGTTAAACTCTAATAACTATAACCTACACTTCACGTATGAGCACAGTAGTAATCACATACACTTTTTGGATATTTTTATTTATATTGACATGAGGGGAGACATTCAGACTGATGTGTACAGAAAGCCCAACTCGAGAAACACCTATCTGATGGCAAATAGTAACCATTCTTGGCCCCTTAAAAAAGGTATACCTAAGGGGCAATTTATGCGCCTCAGAAGACTGTGTTCGACAGAGGATAATTTTGACAAACAGGCAAAAATGCTGATTACTAGATTTAAAAATAGGGGATACCCAGAAAAGGATCTAGTGGAAACTTGCACACTGGTCAAGGCAATGTCAAGGGAAGAGCTTCTTTTGACAAAGGTTAAAAAGAATAGGGGTAACAGCCCTCAATCCGTGCCTCTGTTTATCACAAGACAGAGTAGTCAATCAAATGATATTCGTTCAATCATAGTTAAACACTGGAACACACTGAAATTAGACGGGGATTTACATAATATTACAAGTGGAAAGCCCAAATTCGTCTTCCGTAGAGCCAAACCCCTATCATCATACCTGTCACCAAGTCTTTTTACAACACAAAGTACGGATAAAATCAGGAATATCCCTAAGGGCTTTTTCCAATGTGGACGGTGTAATATGTGCCAATATGCTAGACCTACCAAAGTTATTGATTGCCTTAAACCTAAGGTTCAAAAAACAATACAATGTTTTATTAACTGCAATAGCAGTCATATTGTGTACATGATTAGATGCGGGTGCAACAAGACATATATTGGCCGTACAGTTAGAACTTTAAAAATTAGAATACAGGAACATGTACGGCTAATAAAGAAAAAGGACTTGCTGCACCCGGTCCCTCGACATTTCTCTTCTTGCCCATATGGGGGCCTAAAAGGCTTTTCCTTCTTGGGTTTGGAACATGTTCCCAACCCGACAAGAGGTGGCAATAGACTTAAAACATTAAATCAGAAAGAAATGTCATGGATCTTTTGCATGGACAGCCTCCACCCACAAGGTCTGAATGTGGATTGGGAGCTGTCCCATTTTTTGTAACTTGTATATCATATACCCTTTAGTTAGATGTCTGCTAAATTGCTAAATTGTATGAAAGCACTGATCCTGCTGTGTCTATTCGGTTTACTGTTTATTACTATCCTTGTACAAAAGCCGCAACTATTTGGGTTATATTTTGGCATTATCAGATGGAAAACTGTATGGTATTAAATATTTCCAATACTTAAAATACTCAAAATATTACTATTGTGGTCAGCATCATCCTTGTATTGTTTAAATCAGTTTATTACTATCTTTGTACAAAAGCCGCAATTATTTGGGTTATATTTTGGCATTATCAGATGGAAAACTGTATGGTATAAAACTATCGTGGTCAGCATCATCCTTATATTTAATATAAATTTATTCTTATGGGTACCTTAGAATTGCAGTACCTATACTGTATCTGCTGCTAGAATCATGCTATATGATTCTATTTCAATGTCCCTAAATAAGCTTCTCCTGTTTTAATTGACATTTGATTTATAATATGCTTTTTACATGTTTTTTAAGTTTTTTTATTTGCACGAGGTGATATGAATATATTTAATTAATTAAGTTTTTTTAAAATAGATGTTTAGAGGTCTATATAGTTTAATATGATAAGGTAGCCATTCATGTCTGTTTGGTGTTATAACTCTATGTATCACTTATGTATTCTATGTTTATCACTTATTTGTTTATTTTCTGTAAAGTTTGTTGGTTTGTATTGAAATGTAATGTCTTCCATATACCAGTTTGCTTTAACAGCCAGAAGATGGTTCCTGGTATAAATACCCATTTACCTGACACTTATTGAGATATTATATCACTTGCTGCATTCGGCAATAGAGGGGTTAAACCCTTCTGTATTAGGCCTTGTGAGCCGCTCCCTCCAAATTTGCATAATCACTAATTGGTCAAGATCACATTACAGTGGGCGTGTAATTTCAAACACTCGCGCGCGGGAGCATATGGGTATTTAAGGTACATCTATGGCTGTAGTATAGCACTCTTTGAAAAAGTCGCTCAGACGAAACACGTCAGAGAATTGTTCTGTCATTTTAATTCAGGGCTTTTATGCCGCATTAAAGTTTTTGTTGCACGCCGCCGCCAGCCTGGTATTTTTCACTGCAGTGCTCCAACATCTCCCCCTTCCTCTTCACTCATCTGGCATACTGTACAAACCAAATTCTGTTCCGAATCTTGGGGATTATAGGAATTTCATTCTGTTTCCATAGTGCTGCAATCTCGCACCTCACGGCTGTAGCAAAATGAGCTATTAGTTTGAGTTCTGTTTTTGTGATACTCCGAATTGCTCTGCCTAATAGGAAGAGTCCGGGGTCAAATGGAATTTCTATGTCCAATATCCTTTGCAGCCAATCCTTGATCTTTTCCCACAGCGGGGTTAACCGGGGGCAAGACCACAGCATATGTAACAGATCTGCGGGTTCTCCACATTGTCTAGGGCACAATGGGGAGCTTCCCTTGACAAATTTAGATAATCTAAGCGGGGTGAGATACCACCTCATAAGGACTAGGATATATGTTACAATGGGAAACAGACTTAGGTGAGGATATAGATATGGAAGACTGGACCCAAATCGCAATTAAAGGAGAACGCATATAAAGTCCTTATGATGTTAAGGTTTTTTAAAGAAAATGTTTTATCTCCCAGTCTACGTTGATACCTCTTGGTGTCATGGTATCCAATGTGAAGAACCAGAACATTTCCTTTTGATTAAGGATGTTCTGACGATCTCCACGTCGGGCTGGGAGTGGAATGTGTTCTATGCCACTAAAGGTAAGAAGATCTAAATTTCCTTTAGAACATTCAATAAAATGTCTTGCCACTGGGAACCTCTGATCTTTGTTCTTAATGCTTCTAATATGTTCCATTATTTGAAGCTTTAATGGACGTATTGTTCGTCCTATGTAGCTCATACCACAGCCACATGTCAAGATGTAAACCACATAGTTAATATTGCATGTGATAAAACTCCTCAATCTGATTTTGTTTTTATTTATCTTTGAGTGTATTACTTTAATTGACTTGGCATGGGTACAGACTTTGCAAAAACCACACTTGAAGAAACCTGTTGGAGGGACAAAACCCCTGTTTTTTGTATGTGGTTTTGTATACATACTAGGTGAAATGTAGTTTGATAGGGTTTTGGCTTTTTTGAATACAAATTTCGGTAATTCTTCAATATATGGCTTAAGTTTGTTGTCCAATGACAAGATGTTCCAGTGCCTAGCTACAATGGAGCGGATAGTGTTTGCTTGTCGGCTGAGTTGTGTAATAAAATACAATGGTGTTGAATCTTTTTTACAGTCTATTTTTTTCTTTTTCCGCAACAAGTTATTACGTGGAGTTTGAAAAGCATATTCAAAAGCCTTCTGTAAATCCATTTTGCAGTATCCCCTGTTACAAAATCTCAAGGCAAGTTCTTTTTTTTTTTTTTTTTCAACTTAAATTTTTTATTTTGTTCAGTACATAATATACATACAGTAGATAATCTCTCGGGAGCGTACCGTAACAGTTTACTGCATGTGACAATCCTCATTGTAAATTGGTGGACGTCTTTGGACATACTGGGAAGACCGACAGACATACTGGGGGGGGGGATCTCCGGCTAGGAGTCGGGGGGGGGGAGGGGAAGACAGACAAAGGGAATGGAAAAAGAAAAGAGAGAAAGGAGGGGAGGGGGGAGGGAGTATGGGAGTTAGGGGGTCTCCTTCCGTGGTTGCGCTTCTGCCTCCCCCATGCTGGTTCTCTGCGTCTGAGGACTTTCTGCGTACCCCGTAGGACGTCTGGTTCTTAACTGATTTGTCTCTCTCATTGTCTTGTGGGTCCCATCTGGTCATACGGGGTTTTGGGGTGGGGGGGGGGCGGGGGGTGCCTCTATCTTAGTGTGTTGTAGGTTCCGTCGTTAAGCACTCCCTCAAGGGAGAACGCATTTGCTCCTATTAAAGCCAAATTGAGGACCTCTCCACTCCCCGAATTTCTTTCTGGACTAACCATGGTGCCTTTTTCAAAATTTTCGCCAGTGTCATTGACTAAGCTTGTTAGCATTTCCATCTGGCATACCGTCCAAATTCTATGTCTAATGTTTGGAATTGAAGGGATTATGTTTTGTTTCCAGCGTGCTGCAGTCTCCCCCCTCATCGCCATAGCAAAGTGAGCTATCAGTTTGTTTTCCCCTTTGGTGAACCCGATTGCTGGCCTGTTCAGGAGGAACAGCCATGGGTCTAATGGGACGGGTTTACCTGTAATTATGTTCAACCAGTCTTTAATTGAGTCCCAGACTGGGACGATTTTGGGGCAGGACCACAGCATGTGCAACAAGTCTGCCTGCTGTCCACATTGTCTCGGACACAATGGGGAGTAACTGGGCAGGAATTTGGCTAATTTTGCGGGAGTATGGTACCAGTGCATCATTACCTTATATGCGTTCTCCCTTAAGGTTGTACACATAGAGCTTTTGGAGGTTGCCGTCACTATCTTTGTCCAGTCCTCTACCTCTAGCTCCTCGCCTAGGTCTGTTTCCCATTGAGTCATGTATCTGGTTTTGTCTTTTACTGTCGTGCTAGAACCGGTCACTTCCTTATACATCTGCGATGTGAGTCTCACCGTGGATGTCCCTGATCGACAGAGCTTTTCGAAATTTGTCATAGGGGACTTTGGCTGAACTTTTTGATAGAACGCCCTGATCTGGAGGTACCTAAAGATCTCGGCATTGGGAATATGGTGGTCGGATTTGACTATTTGACTATTTCGAAAAAATTTATGCCCTGTCTCCCCTCCAGATCTACCAAACGCTTTATGTTGTTTTGTTTCCAGATAGAGAAATCTGTGCTGGATTGGCCCGGAGCAAAGAGGGGGTTATTCCAAATTGGTGTCATACCCGATGCCCTGCTAGTCAGGCCACACTTAAGCCTCGCGCCTGCCCAGATAGACAGCGAGTTGGTCATTGAGGATAACGGCAGTTTGGTGCTATTGCGCACCTTCTTGGGGTACCAGATCAGATGCTCTAGTTCCAATGGGGAGCATGCCTCTCACTCTAACGCGACCCATCTTTTAGAGTCGGGGTTAGTGTGCCATTGCACAATTTGACATAATTGAGCCGCTCGGTAGTATGATAACAAACAAGGTACCGCTAGCCCTCCCGCCCCTGTTTGTGTGCGCATTATCTGTTTGCTCACTCTTGCCTTTTTGCCTCCCCAGATAAACTTATCTATCTCAGTTTGGAGGGAGAGAGTTTCCTTCAAATTTAACGGCACTGGGAGCGTTTGAAAAAGATACAAGAGGCGAGGGAGCAAATTCATTTTTACGCAGTGGATTTTACCAATCCATGAGATCTTATTTTTAGCCCACTTATGGAGATCCTCTCTCAGGGTCCGCATCAGTCGCGGGTAATTGGCGTGGCCGATGGTATTATATGTCCGTGTAATATTGACTCCCAGGTATTTGATTTGTTGTTTCTGCCAGCGGAAATTGAAGTTAAGGGCAATTAATTTTTCCACGTGTTTGGGGAGATTTATGTTAATGGCCTCCGATTTGCTCTGATTTATTTTGAACCCGGAGACCCTATTGAACCGTCCCAATAATTCAAGCAGGTTCGGCAAAGAGGTGAGGGGCCTGGATATTGTCAGGAACACGTCATCCGCATAGAGTGCCACCTTATACGTCTGGTTTCCGATGGCAATACCTGAAATATCTTTGCTATCCCGGATCTGGGCCGCCAGCGGCTCCATACACAGTGCAAAGAGGAGGGGGGAGAGCGGGCATCCCTGTCGCGTACCACTCTTAATTTGAAAGGGATCCGAAGCGAATCCCTGGTGGGTAACCCTAGCCGACGGGGTCGAATATAGCGCGAATATAGCTTTTATTAATTTGTTGCCCATTCCGAACGCTCCAAGCGTGGCCTCCAGGTATGGCCAGTCTATCCTATCAAACGCAAGGCAAGTTCTTTTGATTGTTTAACAAATTGGTCTGTTGTTGAACAGATACGTTTCAACCTTAAAAATTGTGCTTTTGGTATGCCTTTGATTAAGGGGCGTGGATGTCCACTATCTGCCTTAAGAAACGTATTCCTTGAGTTTAACTTTCTGAAGATATCAGATTGGATAGATTGACATGAATCAATGAATAACAGTAGATCTAAATACTCAATTTTCTGATGGTGATAAGAAAAAGTAAAATGCAAATTATAATCATTTTTGTATAACTGGTCCACAAATTCCGTCAGGGACCTTGTGTCACCTTCCCAAATTAGAAACAGGTCATCAATAAATCTCCGATAGAAAGTGATATTTTTTCGAAAAGAATTAGTGTGACTAAAGATGTGCATGTGCTCCCAATACCCCATGAACAAATTTGCATATGGAGGTGCAAATGAAGTGCCCATTGCTGTGCCTCGTGTCTGCCTCCTCTTTTTATCCATGTTCAAATAAAGGATTCCGTTTACAGCACAGTCCAGCCTCAGCATTTTCTTCCTGCATCGTAGTGCCCGCTGATCCACCTCTCCACATCGGTACAGGTGATTTCAACATTGTCTACATTCAGCAAAGGAGCACACAGATCCGGTTTCATATGGACATATGTGAGTACACCGCTGCTATATAAGAGCTGCCCCAGGCACATAGGTTCAATTTGTTCATGGAGGTATGAGAGGTCTGGGGGGGATTCTAGGACTTCCCCATACAACTCTCTTCATCCCTGCTAGACCGTGTGCCATCTAGGGGTTAATGCCTACAGCCTCAAGCATGCATTTATAACATCATGTGATCCGGTTTATAAAGCAGATAGACATTCACAAATTTCAATCAGTGGGTTAACGCTCTGTAGCACTAGCTAATTGGGGCCTCCACCCCAATATTTTTGTTCTTTTGTGGACCAGGATGCATCCTCATCTTTGAAGGTACAGTAAAATGTATGTCACACGCTTTGTGCCTTACGCACTTTACTGTACTAGTGTGCAGTTTTTTGAGCACTTTTCTTTTCTTGTTATAGGAATCATGAATAAAGCTTTCTTCCAAGAGAAAATTGTGCCTGAGATTGTGGAATACATCACACGTGAGTTCCCGGATGGTCACCGGTTCTAGCAGGACAACGATCCGAAGCACATAGCGTCAACAGCGCATATCCTTGAGCGCGGTATCAACTGGGTGAAGACGCCAGCGGAGTAAGTGCGGTAACCGTGTCTCATTTTTTCCCACTGTTTTTGCTGTGTACTGTATCTCTTTAACTAATTGTTCTTTTTTTCCCCCTCCAATGACAGATCACCAGACGTCAATCCTATCGAAATGGTCAGGCATCAGCTGAAGGACCATATCTGAAAAGTCGTGAAACCCTCCAAAAAGGATGAGTTGGCGCTAGGCATACTGAGTTTTTGGAACAATGTACTCACTGTGGAACAATGCAATAAATATATTGACCATATTGCGACTGTGTTGCCCATTGTGATCGCTCATAATGGGCAAGCATCAGGAAGGTAGTATGGTATAGTACTGTATTGTAGTATTGTAAGTACAGTATGATACAGGTAAGTATGGCACAGAGTTTCCTAGTAGTCAGAGTATACAGTAGTTCCAGTATAGACTAGTTTGACAGTACTAACTGCATACTGTAGTCCAATATGGAGTAGCTATACAGTACACAATGCCATAATACAGTATGCACCTACAGTAACTGCTCAATTTTTTTCTTTCCAGAGAGAGCAGCACCAGCCATCTGGTTACAAAGTATTTAACAGTAGTCACAGTATACAGTAGTTCCAGTATAGAGTAGTTTTAAAGTACTTCACAGCAAACAATGCCATAATACAGTATGCACATAACTGCACTAATTTTTGTTTTCTTGTCTTTTCAGAAAAAAAGGATGGCCTGGGGGAGAGGGGGGGGGGGAGTATCGTGTAAAGTCTGTGAACTGTTTGTACAGTTAAGTGTACAGTATCTAAACGGCAGTCATGATGTACACAAAACCTCTCCTCTCTCAATGAACTACTGTACTGTACACAGAATGAGGAAGAAGATAAAGACGGGAAAAATTATATTATTGTACATATATATTATTATATATTATATATTATTAATTAATATTATTATCAATGTGCATTATTCATGATTATCCACCGGCCCTCAATTTCCATCTGACAGAAGAACTTAATAAAGACTGCATTTTGTATTATTCATGATTATTGTATATTTGTTTTTTTTTGTTCCTGATAAAATAAAATAAATATTTATTTACATTCATGATAATCATAATCATTGACAACAACCCCCCCCCACCTACACCAAAGAAAAAGAAAGAATGACAAAAAGTGGTAATTTACTGCATCAACAACATGAATCAGATAATGTTTTTTTAACTCTCAATTCTCACAGTGCTGTGCAAATCAGATTTACATATCAAATTCGAGAAGGGATTTTCAAAAGGGTTACAGTAAACAAAGCCTCAAAGGGTTGGAGGGGGGGGGAATGGGCGAGTCATGCGCAGTAATCATCAGCTTTGTAATGTTGCTCCCATCCCAAAGAGGATTACACGCAGGCGCAGTGAGGTGATGCTCGGCTAGGGACAGATTAAAAACACAATGGCAAGCTTCAGAAACTGAATGACTCTGTAGAGGTGTCTGTCGATAAGAGTTTCAGATCCTTGAGTGAACCTTGTGTGTGTGTGGGGGGGAGGGGAGTACAAGGTACAGCAGCATGAAGGATTAGCTGTACTGCTGTTCAAAGAAATTACATAATTTCAAAAGGCAGGTCATCATAATAATTCGATCCCTACACCCCAATAGAGTACATAAAAATCACACAAATCAACCATGTGCAGTCAAACGCAGTGTCGCAGTCAAAAGCTACAGCACAGATTGAATATCGTAATATCAAGATGGTTTAGGCAGGCTTGTGTGGAGAAAATAAAAAATGAGGAGAAAAAAAATATATATATATATATTTTTTTTTTGGTCACTCACCCTTGAACTTCGCAAGCAAGCAGTGGTAAATTTACAGACGCATGACCAGTAATCATCTGCTATCAAGCAGGAATGTGATTGAAACCAGAAAGACACACATTCAAAGGAATGATGTGGGAGAGGTGTACTGTATTGCACTGTAGATAAGATAAGAAGTTGAAATATTGCAGTGCAGTAAATTATCCTGTGTGTGTGCGGGGGCGAGCGAGGGGAGAGCGCTGTATATGCCGAAATGTGATATTGTTACAGCACACGCCTATGCGTTTCAACAATTTTCAAATGAGCACTGCAAATGCATGTATAAATATGCAAATTTACAATTACTGCGCGCGCACACGCAGACTGTGTACTGACGTAGGTTGAACTGCTAAAGTATTAGACTTCCAAGACAACAGCTCGCGAACGCCCCCTGAGTTTTTAGATGGTATTTCAGTATTGCAGACAGCGATAATAAAATGCTAATATTATGAGCGCTAAAATACCGCAATACACTCCGGACAAAGAAAAAACGCTTCTGCCCACGGTTATCAAAGTTGCGCCGATTTGGCTGCCACTATAGCTAATCTAGTGTAGCGCACTTTCCCCCACAGCCTGGGAGATATAGTGGCTATGGTGTATGTGGTGCATTACCTGTGGCTCACAGGAGGCCTGAACCTCTGCTACTGGGAGCCTGGGATGTACATGATCCGAGTGACGACAGTCCTCCACCTGCGCGGGATCTTAACAATGTGGGATAAGCCCGTGCAGGACAATATAATAAACACACACCAGTAGAATATAACAGGTGTTACTGAACAGGATATACTACTACCCCAAAATATACAGTATATATACTGTATATACACTTCCAACCCCCTTACACCAAGTGAGTGTCCCCACAGTCCCCTCAGTACCCTGATGTCCTTTTACTCTATGTCAAGGCCCACGCAAAAGTGTGTATGGTAGCGCTATCCGTGAACCATTGGAGAACTGCCGGGTACTCCAATAACCAGAGCGGCCGATTAACAGGGATCCTGGAGATCCAGCAACGTCGCCGTCAGCGATGTCTCTGCCTCTGCGTGGGGTGGGTTCCAGCAGGATTGTCTCACCAATAATATTGTCTTTTTTTAATCATGTATGCTTGGATCGGGTCCCAGACTGCAGGCTATGCTTCACAACGTGGCGTCTTCACTGGCACTATAAACTAACTATATACAGCTAATCGGGAAATTTCCCTAGGTAGGGGTTTCTCTGAAGAAGCTACAATCTAATTAGGTGATTGGGATCTATTTTTGACCTAAGGGGGTTAATATGACCTAGTCTGGGTGCCACTGACACCCAGATCTTATCTTCCCTGTCTCAGTCCTGGCTCCAACTGAACTAACTGTCAGCTTGCACTTCAAGTGCTCCAAAAGTTCCAATCTCCCCTCAAGAGATTCTAGCAGCCCTATTGGCTATACTTTCACATGACCTTAGCTCCATGGGCATTCTGGGGAGTGTAGTTCCCCTGTGGAGCAACATAGTGTGGAGGAAGGGGGGGGGGCATGTGGAGACATAACTACAGTAGCTATTTGCGTATCTCAGGTTGTCTCCACAAGGAGCATTTAAATGTGAACCAGGAAGTGGTCTGCTTTTAAAGATTGCCGGGGGAAGGAGCTACTACTGCACCGACACACTTTATTCGAGCAAATACCCAGTATGTACCTGGCAGATACCTGGAATGCGCCGCTCCTCACCTCTGACAAGCCCCGTTGCGTTTGCCTTCCCAGCCTGGGTTCATGCCTGGCTGACGGGCGGCTGATCTGTTAAATGATAATGATTAGGATTTAATAGGCTGCAATGCTTCGCGTGTCTACCAGATGGCATAAATTCATGAATTGTAATACAGTATATATATATATACTGTGCAGTATTGCAGCCAGCGGGAATAAAATGCTTCAATCCCTGCCTGGAAAATACCTCAATGCACTCGGGCAGAAAACAGTCACAAACCTCAATACACCCGGGTATACCCGAATTCGTGGGACTAGCCGAGCTCGAATAAAGTGTGTCGCCAGTGTACAGGTGCACTAATTTTGGTGCTACAAGACGAATACGCACAAAAATGGCTACAGTATAACAGAACAGGGACAAAAATATTCACTGTTCCATCTGCCAGAGTGCCAGACACATACTGAATGGAAATATTTTATATTACAATAAATAAAACTACAAACTACAGGAAGCTATTCCATTTGCTTCCCTTTGCACATATGGTGTTATTGGGTTGACAGTCTATGGCACATTAGGAAGTGTGTATGGTGTTAGACCCAACAGTATAAGAAGCTGAACCCACACAACCTCTGTTATTCAGAACAACAGCTTTATGAGTGTGAGCTAAACCAGCTTATGGGCTGCAGTGCACATTGCCTACTAACAGCAAACCTCCACAGGATATCTAATGTTGATTGTATTTGTAACCTTGAAAGCACTTTACCTAGTAGACCAGATCTGTGCAAACAGTCATTCTCGTACTCACTCTCACACTTCCTCTCACAAACTTTCTCTCATAAAAAATTTGTCTGGAAATGGATTTGTCATTGCCTCTGAAAATATAAAACCACACTTGTGGATTTCACTTTTGGAGAGAAATCCACGAATCACAGAAATCCACGAATCACAGAAACTGACGGATACGAGATGGATCCAAATTCACAAAAAATATATACTTATAACCAAAAAGGCACTGAATAAAGTTGAAAAAGCCCTCCAACGCATTTGTTAAAAGTGGAAATAAAATCACATAATACTTAACTCTATACTGTATACAGTATAACTACTGTATAACTATAATAAGTTATGGATTGGAGCACTGTCTTCCAGAATTGGTGGGGGGTGGAGAGGTCCTGCACTTTATCTTCACCCAGCTCCAGACATGCACATACAAAACAGAAATAGAAATAAATGATTATACCAAGCATTAAAAGCATTAAACAATAAAACAATCAACAGGTTTTTTTTTTTAGATTACATTTTTTTCTATACATTTTGAACTACAGTACAGTACGATCAAACAGCAAAGTCATCACAAAATTGATAGTTTTTCTCATGGTTCTCATAACATGAGTGATAACATGAAAATAACGCTGCACTTCTTCCAAAATTGTGTTCCTTAAATTTGCCGGCAGACCCTTCTTGCATTTATCGTCTGCATAATTGACATTGTGGGTCCACTCGCTGTACATCTCAAAACTGACGTGGTGTTTAAAGATGAACAGGGCATATTTATGGGCTAGACCAGTACTTCCGATCTTGTATTTCTTCCGGACGCGATGGAGCAGTTCTCTTAAGATGATGTCTGGGAGAGTTACAATCCTGGGGGCTGGCGCAGGTGTGCTTTGGCAGCGGGCGAGGGTAGGTGCTCTGGGAGGATGCTTTCCACCTGTCATGGCCTTATCGGGGTTGTCATCTCCTCCAACAGAAGGGCATGCATGTATTCTGCAGGTGGAGGGGGTGAGTGGAGGGGGTGGGGGTTGCGGTTCCTCCATGGTAGAATAAGGCACCTCCGGGCTACCCTCCTGCTCCTGCATCAGATATACAGGGTCAGGGATTCTAAGCAAAGGATGGATCCCTGCGATTTTCCTCTCCATCTTATCCATACGCCAATCGATATTGAACATGGTCTCCAAAAGAAGATCAATATTTTGCTCCATTGAGTTGTCAGGGATTTCGACACAACTTAAACCATTCAGCATGAGTGCGAACGAGCTAGATCTGGTGTGAGGAGTGCTGTTGACATCTGCATGAATGAGTGCTGGAGCAGGTGTGCTGGGGGTTCCCAGCAGAGCATCATCATGGATGGGGGCTGGAACAGGTGAGCTGGGGGTTCCCAGCAGAGCATCATCGTGGATGGGTGCTGGAACAGGTGAGCTGGAGGTTCCCAGCCGAGCATCGTAGGGGAAAGGTGCTGGAGCAGGTGAGCTGGGGGTTCCCAGCAGAGCATCGTAGGGGATGGGTGCTCAAGCAGGTGAGCTTGGGTTTCCCAGCAGAGCATCATCGTGGATGGGTGCTGGAGCAGGTGAGCTGGGGGTACCTAGCAGAGCATCATCAAAGCAGGTTCCTGCGTCCGTAGAATCAGGGTTGATCCACGGATGCTGATGGAAGAATGCACAATGCAGCATCTGAACAAGAGCAATTTCAGATAGAGATCAGCGTGTGGGAGGCTATGCAATTTGTGTCACCTTTTATAAACTGTGTCCCTATATGAATTTTTTGGCGGGCATGGACACGAGATGCAGGTGTTAAAAGTGGACGTACTGTATACTGAACCTGTCGAGGGAGGTCCATTATATTACAGTATAAATACATGATCACTTTTGTTGATTTAATGCACCTTGAATATACATCGAAGATACATTCCTCTGTGCTTGATTTTTTTTTTCCCCTAAAAGCAGCGATGCCGAAGAAAAGGATTTCAAAGAATCACTGCATGAGAATAATGGATGGTGTATTTATACACGTACGCATTTATACGTTAACGCATTTATACGTTAATGACTCACATTAGAGTACGCCCACTTTCAACACCTGTACCTCGTCGCCATGCATAAAAGGTTACACACTTTGCATAGCCCACCAGTCGATGATCTTTATATGAACTTGCCCTTGTCCAGATACGGCATTGTGCCATCTGCTTCTATGGATCAACCCTGATTCTACGAACGCAAGAAGCCACTCGCCTCTGCCGTTCCCATCACACAGAAAAAGCGAAATGCGGCAGCCGTTTCCAAGCCAAGGCCACAGTGACAGGCTAAGGACAATAAAGAAAACCTTCTGCTGACCCCAAAGGCGAAGGGTTTTAATACACGTAAGCCTTATTATGTCAAAAAGAAATTCGGTGATGTACACTCAACGCAAAACTAATGGCAGCCAACCAGCAGGTAATACTTCTCCACTACTCATCCACGACGCTGCCGCCGCTCTCTCAGAAACCCACAGCCCATCTTCGCCACTGAAATCCACGGGTCACTTTCTCCATTACGCTTAGACAATTTTGCCGCTCCTCGCCCGGAAATCCACAGGTTGCTTTCTCCATCCCTCTTCGACGACGCTGCCGCTTCTCTCCCGGAAATCCACAGGTCACCTCCTCCATCTTTCTTCGACGACACTCTTGCTTCTCTCCAGGGAACCCCCATCTCATCTTCCGTAGCACACATCCACCCAGATGTCCACAGCACGCCATGTACAAGAACCAGCTGGTTAGACCACATGCTGAATGGGTTAAGTGTGTATATCCCTGGGAACTCTACTGTGCTGGTAAAGATAGATCTGCTTTTAGAGACCATGTTAAATATGGATCAACGGATGCAGAAGATGGATCAACGGATGGAGATGATGGATCAACGGATGGAGAAGATAGAGACTGACATAGCGGGGATACATAATTTGCTCAGTGTTCATGCCCCTGTATCCCCGATGCCGGAGCAGGAGGGTGGCATGGATGTGATGAATGGGACCTTCGACCACCTTCCAACACCAAGCGCACCCCCTCCACCAGAAGAATTTGTGTACATGTATGCCATTGAGGAGGAGGATAACATGACAACCCCGTCAAGACCATGCCAGGAGACAACATGGCGACCAAGACAGGAGGAAATCTTCCTCCCAGACAACCTACCCTCGCCCACCACCACAAGCATACCCACTCACAGAAGAACACCCGCTTCCAGAACCCAACCTACATACGGTTGCATCGATACGGTGTCCGACATCATCCTGCACGAGCTGCCACCGGCACTCAGGGAGAAGTATAGGGTGATGAGTGCTGGTTTACCCCAGAAGCATGCCATGTTAATATTTAAGCACCACGTGTCCTACTTGGTGTACTGCGGGTGGGCCAAAAATGTAAACTACGAAGGAAATCGCGAAAAAAAGGCGCTTCCTGAAAATTTAAGAAGGACTATTGTGGAGGAATTGCGGCACTATTTTTAAATTACAGATCCTTTAATGAAAATCGTTCGAGACTCCATTAATGGCATTTTGCGCCATATAAGGAATCGGCCCTGGAAGGACAATCTGGTGGGGATCGAATTTGCGTGACTGTTCAACTGTTGTTTATTTTTTGTAAATGTTTTTGTAAATTTTTTGACTTTCTGTACTTTAATAAAGGAGATGTTGCGTGTTTAACTTGTATTAATAAAGAAATGTTTTTCCTTACTGTACACAGGACCTGCACAATTCCAGTCCCAGAGGGCCGCAAACAGGCCCGGTTTTCAAGATTATCCTGAAAACCGGGCCTGTTTGCGGCCCTCGAGGACTGGAGTTGTGCATGCCTGGCTGACTGTTCTGTACACCATCCTACTGTAAATGTTTTGACTTTCTGTACTTTAATAAAGTAGATGTTGCGTTTTTTAAATTTTATGAATAAATATTTTTTTTTAATAACACCTTACTGTTGGGCTGTACATGTTTTGACTTTCTGTACTTTAATAAAGGAGATGTTGCGTGTTTTAACTTTTATTAATAAAGAAATGTTTTTCCTTACTGTACACAGGACCTGCACAATTCCAGTCCCCGAGGGCCGCAAACAGTTCCGGTTTTCAAGGTTATCCTAAAAACCGGGGCTGTTTGCGGCCCTCGAGGACTGGAGTTGTGCAGGCCTTACTGACTGTAAATGTTTTGACTTTCTGTACATAAATGTTTTCACTAGCAGTAAACCATACACCTGTTAATGTTTTGAATTCCTGTACACTTAAAATGTTTTTACATTGTATTTGTAAATAAATGTTTTTGTACTTACTCCACCAATAAAAGAAAATGTTGATTTGTTTTAAATTGTTCCATTGTCTCCTTTTATACTGTAACAAAATACAGTGTTTCTAGAAAATACTGTACAGTACTGTCCAGGCATACTGTACTGTATACTGTAGGCATTCTCAGTACTGTATATCACAAGAGTATTAAAATAATACATGCTGTACAGGTATAGAATACACATATGTACTGGAATACATGTAGAATAAATGTATACTTTTTATTTTTCGGGTTTATTATACAGTATATATAAAAAAGTATTGTATACGGTCTGAAAACATCAACATACTGTTTCAGGTATTCTATCCTAATCAATAAAAACGGCCACTAAACTGTAGACTCCGGTACTTGTTTTTTTTTACTCAGATTCAGCAATGTGCAGGCATTGTAACACAAAGCGATATTATCCATTGAAATCCCTCCATTTGCCGTTTTCCGCATGAGATAACAAAGTTTTCTTTTCTGAGGAAAAAAAAAGTAAAAGTTTTACTGTAATGATCAGTCAGTCCCCCAAAGAATTTCCCACAGTCAGTCCCACCAATAATTTTCTCGGGGGGCGTCTCCTGTTCACATGCGCATGCGCCTACCGTCGATGTGATGACACGCAGATGCGTTTCAAGAAGGTTCCAATGCGCATGCGCCTAGCTTTTCACCAATTGTGCATTATCTACTGTAGAAGCTGCTCAGCCAATGATATTGCTTACAGGAGAATTGCTTTACTTTTGAATCGCATTGATATTGATATTTCAAAAACAGAATAAAATACGGCAACATTACTCACCATAGACTTTGCCAATCAGCTGGCGCCAAGCCACTGCCAGTCCCATATTCTTGATCATAAACGTCGTTGACAGGCGACAGCAGGTCTACTACACCTGTAGGGAGATGTGGTATATGTGGTGCTCAGAATCAGACCGGTAACTTCATGTAACATATTTGTAATTGAGAAGAAGTTATATCAGTGGCGCTCACCACTGTAATGATCAAAGCAATTCTAATAGATATTATAAAATATATATTATAAAATATACAACCAGAGCCACGGAAAACGCCCGTCCGATTGGATGCTCCACGTGGTAAGGGTAAACATGTAAATATACAAAGAAATCAAATCATAGCATAATACTGTAAAACATACACATACATAAACAAACAACACTTAACAAACGCTGAGAACAACAGGTAACTACTCACAATGGCATTTAATATGGCATATCATTAATATCATAAAATACACTTATTACACATAAAATAGTACATAAAAACATATATTAGGTTCAGGCAAGATTCTCCAACTCGGGTGGGGGTACCTGCTTACCGAAAACAGGATGTAATCAGGCAATGGATAATTCAAAGAGTATCCCCTCTTATGGATAGCTGCTGCTGCTGCTGCTGCTGCTGTTGTTAACACCTGGGCTCAGACGAGGAGTCTATTATGGGTAGGGACAGGTTTTTCCAGCTAGCTGCGTCTGCCTCAGTCCTCTCCCAGCACTGCAGAAGCTCCAGGACCACACACAGAGATACTTCCTAAGACCAGGAAGTATCTCTGTGTGTGGTCCTGGAGCTTCTGCAGTGCTGGGAGAGGACTGAGGCAGACGCAGCTAGCTGGAAAAACCTGTCCCTGCCCATAATAGACTCCTCGTCTGAGCCCAGGTGTTAACAACAGCAGCAGCAGCAGCAGCAGCAGCAGCAGCAGCAGCTATCCATAAGAGGGGATACTCTTTGAATTATCCATTGCCTGATTACATCCTGTTTTCGGTAAGCAGGTACCCCCACCCGAGTTGGAGAATCTTGCCTGAACCTAATATATGTTTTTATGTACTATTTTATGTGTAATAAGTGTATTTTATGATATTAATGATATGCCATATTAAATGCCATTGTGAGTAGTTACCTGTTGTTCTCAGCGTTTGTTAAGTGTTGTTTGTTTATGTATGTGTATGTTTTACAGTATTATGCTATGATTTGATTTCTTTGTATATTTACATGTTTACCCTTACCACGTGGAGCATCCAATCGGACGGGCGATTTCCGTGGCTCTGGTTGTATATTTTATAATATATATTTTATAATATCTATTAGAATTGCTTTGATCATTACAGTGGTGAGCGCCACTGATATAACTTCTTTTCCACTTCTATAGCCTGACTAGGGGTCAGGGTTATATCACCGGCTGCCAGCTCACTGTGGGATATAGCGCTACCTATTTGTTTTTTCTCTCATATTTGTAATTGAGACCATAAGCTTGGTGGTCTGGCGACGGCGGAGTGCCCCTCAATAAAGCAATAATGCGTAATAACTGTAGGGGAAGTGACAAGTGGAGTCAGTTGGGACAGCCACTGTGATGTACACAATAATCACCCTAACAGTATATAAAGGAAGGAACTATGTCCATTGAATAGCAGGGTTTAGATAAGGCACATTGGCACTTTACCTGCTCATCCGGGGGGCACTCTCAGGATCAGTAGCGTGCAATCCATCAGATGGGAAGTCCAGAAGGGTGGTTGGTGTAGATAGAGCACAGCTGCAGACGCCCTGCAATGTGAGGCAGGGAAAACAAAACCAGGCCACTCCGCAGTAGTATCAAAAAGTGTATTAAGCCAGCAAACACATACAGGGAACAAAAATAGAACAAATAGAACGCACCTACGCGTTTCGTACAATAGTACTTTATCGCGTTCTATTTGTTCTATTTTTGTTCCCTGTATGTGTTTGCTGGCTTAATACACTTTTTGATACTACTGCGGAGTGGCCTGGTTTTGTTTTCCCTGCCTCACATTGCAGGGCGTCTGCAGCTGTGCTCTATCTACACCAACCACCCTTCTACTACACCTGTAGTCAGCTGATGAGGCTGGAAATCGCTTAGGTACATGCAAGCTTGCTCGAATCTGTACGCGAAATCTGGCTCAGGCTGCAGGTATCCGGGCGGGGACAGACATCAAGGGTTGTCGGTCACCAGGTTTTCACCGACGGTCAGACCGTTATTGGAAGCTGCCGCTGTCGCTGTTGCATTGCTTGCCAGCGACTGACGTTTCTATGGGCCTCATACAGTAAGCGCCGATAAGGCTTTTTCGGCATTTTTTCGCCATTTTTTGCCCTTTGGATTCAGTAAGCGCCGATAAGTGGGAATTATCGGCAACTTTTCATCCCGATAACAAATTATCGGGATCCGGTTGCCGATAAGCCACTTATCGGCACTTTTTGAACCCGGCTGAATTCAGGAAGCCCCGATCAGCTTTTCGGTGCTGATCGGCACTCCGGAATGGAGAGTTTATCGGGAATTCCTCCCGTCAACTAAAGTTGGCAAGTTGGTGGAGGAGAAGCATCGGCACGGGCGATACTTAGAAAAAATCAGCCCTTTTTCCTGTCTGTGATTGATGCCGGGGGGCCCCCGGCATGCGTCCGAGGCAGGAAAAAGGCATGTAAATGGCATGTAAAGCCCACTTCATTACCTTAGCGGCTAACCCACTTTGCCAGCTTTATTGTGGGTAGCGGGGGTGGGTGAAGGGGGTATTTGGCCCTGGGTGTGAGTTTAGGGCTTGCCGGGGGGTTGCGGGTGCACTTAACCCCTTCACGACCGTAGCAGTTAATACCGCTACGGTCATGAAGGGGTTAAGCCCTCCCGCTACCCCCCTGCAAGCCCTAAACAACCACCATTGGGGCTAATACCCCCTTCACCCACCCCCACTACCCACAATAAAAAATAATCACACACACCAGTCCCACAATAAATAAATAAATAAATAAATATAAATAAATAAATAAATATCTCTATATAAATAAATAAATATATATATATATAACCCCAACAACCCCTAACATACACATATATGCACATCAATGATACTATAGGCCGGTGGGGGCCCTTGGGTGTTACCCGCAGGCCTGCAGTACCAATTATGTGCCCCCCCAAATTAATGTCTAAACACATACATACTTATAAAGAAATAACCCCCCCCCCTAACATACAGTATAGTAATGGCCACAATTACTATTATCCACAAAGGGATAATAGTGAATGTGCCCATTTTAAATACAAAAACAGCAATAAATACATTAAATACATATAGTACTCACCACCCATGTCCGGATGCCACGATGAAGGCCATCCTCATCTTCATCATGCCCATGGCCCCCTCTGCTGCTGCAAAACAGACACAAGAATGAAAACATCCAAAGTAATGTCCCCTAACCCCTTAATTACCATAGCGGTTATTAACCGCTAAAGTCATTAAGGGGTTAACCCACCCTCACCCACCACTCGGGAGGCCTACATACAATCCCACACTAACCCCCCACCCTGTGAGGCCTAACCACCCTCACCCACTACCCACAAGGGAGGCCTACCCACATACCCCCCACCCCCAGTACCCACAATAAAAACAATACAGTGATACATAATAAACATCATTATATTTATTAAATACATTACCCACCCCCTGTGCCCCCCATAAATACAAGATTTATCCTTTTACATACAGGGTTCATAACGCAGTCCCACGCGAGTCCCCAGTGGGCTGGCAGGGCACCTGACAGACCTACAGGGTACCAGCAGCCCTTTTCAAACAGGTTCTGGAGGCCTGTTGGTGGGTCCCGCCAGCGCAATGGCCCCCAGGTGGTCTCCTTGGGTCACCGTGGGCCACAATTGGGTCCCCACGGTAGGCCCAAGGATGTCTGGGAGCCCCGAGTCAGACTCACAGGTGTCTGTGGGGCCTCGGGTGGTTCCCATGGGGGTCTGGGGAACTCATGAGTGCTCACTACGTGTCTGCGGTGCCCCCACAGAAGTGGGACCACACATCTTCATCCCCGCACCTATGGGTCGGCAGTGCCCCCACAGAAGTGGGACTACACAGCTTCATCCCCACAGACTACGGGTCCGCGGTGCCCCCACAGATGTGAGGCCACTGCTTCATCACCGCAGGTGTCACCCGTGGAACCACCAGCCTGATACCCGTGGGATACCCGAGGAGACCCACAGGTGGTCTCCAGAGGTCCCACGCAAAACCACGGAAGAAACCCTGAATGTAAAATAAATAAACCTGGCCTATACATTCAATACATACACCACCCCCCCCCCCCTTCAACACCTACAGTACAATAATGTGCAACATAACAATTATCCAGATATGGATAATAGATTATTTTCCCATTATTACAAACATTAACTAGCATATTCAAATAAATAAAGTACTACTGACCTCATCAATAAGAAGTCTCCGTCACCAGCAACATCCTTGTCTTTCCCACAAAATACATAGCCAAAACAAAGCCAATACATTGCAATTACATTCAGATATCAATTAAACACCTTGTCGAATAATAACCGCAAAGGTAATTAAGGGGTTAAGCCACAATGGCCCGATACCCACCCTTCACCCATGAATTTGTACATTGGCTTCATCATGCAAATATATATATATATATATATATATATATATATATATATATATATATATATATATATATATATACACACACACGCACACATGATGAACCAATATACAAATAAATGTATAAGGGTTATCAAACATGTTGTACTCAAAATAACAATTCTCCATAAAGACACACTAAAATACAATTAATTTCCTTTCATAATCCTAACTGAACTTACAATCACAATCATCAAATGCCAATCAAATACCTCTAATGCCAATCAACACATATCATTTACAATGCATATATGATGCATACAATCTATGCAGCATATACATTCTGCAAATGAATGTTAACAATAAAATTGCAAGCAAAATACAAATACCTCCAAACAAGTATACTATTTTATCCAATCCAGTAAACATAAATCAATTACCATTCATTAATGACATCCCTAAACAATTTACATTCCATCCCTAACAATTAAACAATTAAAAAATTCAAGCCTTGAACA
The DNA here is from genome assembly GCF_040206685.1 of Ascaphus truei. Lineage (NCBI taxonomy): Eukaryota > Metazoa > Chordata > Amphibia > Anura > Ascaphidae > Ascaphus > Ascaphus truei. The sequence continues at coordinate 241,887,311 of NC_134484.1, read as the reverse complement.
TAACAATTTAGCCTGAGAAAAAATATATGTACCAACAAGAATACAAAATTGAAAACAAAGGCTAACCCTGACCTCAAGTACACCATACAATATCAACAATTACATCTATCTAATTGTAAAATACTTTAAACACACAATAAAGCATAGCAGCATAGACAAATTAATTTAAAACACATCAAATCAAGCTTTTAAAACAACATAATTTCTTACCCTGTATGTATATATCTCTCTAGACATACATACATACATACATACATACATACATACATACATACATACATACATACATACATACATACAGTGGCAAGAAATTATATACCACAAAAAAAAATACACATGTAAAAAAAGCTTTTAAAAAAATGAACAAGTTAAATAAAATACATTTCTTTAATTCACTTACCATTACTTGCCCCCACCGACTCCCGTTGAACTGGTTACTCACGTACAAAACCACCAGGCACAGGAACCCATAAAATAAAAAACCATAAAGAAATAGACATTAAACTAAAAATCCAAATCAATCCACGGGTCTTCTATTTGTAATCCATCTTCATCTGTATTTTTCTTTCTTCTACCTTCTTCCGGGGTCTTCTTCCCGTCTTCGGCCACGCCCTGGTCTTCTTTCTTCAGTAGGAGAACCTTCCTCCTCGGCGTCTGGCTTCAAAATGAGACGACATAGGCTTTTAAAGGCCTATGACGTCACATTTTCGTCATTGTTCCCACGGCCCTGATTGGGCCGTGAAAACCATGTGTTTTGGCCGAGAAAAAAGAAAAATGATGACGTCACTTAAAGGCAATGAAAGCACTGCCGATCAGAATGGCTTTGCTTCAATTGCCTTTAAAATGACGTCATGAAAAGAAACATGGCCGGCCTCACATAGTACGGTAGCAAATCAGAGCGTGGGAACTCCATCCCTACTCTGATTGGCTCTAGTATACCATGTGACAGAGGCTTGGGGGAGAACGGATGTGACGTCATTGAAAGCCTGTCACATGGTACGGGAGCCAATCAGAGTGTGGGAAGTCTATCCCTACTCTGATTGGCTCTAGTACCATGTGACAGGCTTTCAATGACGTCACATCCTTTCTCCCCAAAGCCTCTGTCACATAGTATACTAGAGCCAATCAGAGTAGGGATGGAGTTCCCACGCTCCGATTGGCTACCGTACCATGTGAGGCCGGCCATGTTTCTTTTAATGACGTCATCTTAAAGGCAATTGAAGCAAATCCATTCTGATTGGCTGTGCTTTCATTGCCTTTAAGTGACGTCATCATTTTTTTTTTTATCGGCCAAAACACATGGTTTTCACGGCCCAATCAGGACCGTGGGAACCATGACGAAAATGTGATGTCATAAGCCTTTAAAAGCCTATGTCGTCTCATTTTGAAGCCAGACGCCGAGGAGGAAGGACCTCCTACAGAAGAAGAAGGACAGGGCGTGGCCGAAGACGGGAAGAAGACCCCGGAAGAAGGTAGAAGAAAGAAGAATACAGATGAAGATGGATTACAAGTAGAAGACCCGTGGATTGATTTGGATTTTTAGTGTAATGTTTATTTTTTTATGGTTTTTTATTTTATGGGTTCCTGTGCCTGGTGGTTTTGTACGTGAGTAAGGTGCGCAACGGGAGTCGGTGGGGCCAAGTAATGGTAAGTGAACTAAAGAAATGTATTTTATTTAACTTGTTAATTTTTTTAAAAGCTTTTTTAACATGTGTATTTTTTTTTTGGTGGTATATAATTTCTTGACACTGTATGTATGTATGTATGTATGTATGTATGTATGTATGTATGTATGTATGTATGTATGTATGTATGTATGTATGTATGTATGTCTAGAGAGATATATACATACAGGGTAAGAAATTATGTTGTTTTAAAAGCTTGATTTGATGTATTTTTAAATAATTTGTCTATGCTGCTATGCTTTATTGTGTGTTTAAAGTATTTTACAATTAGATAGATGTAATTGTTGATATTGTATTGTGTTCTTAAGGTCAGGGTTAGGCTTCGTTTTGTATTTTGTATTCTTGTTGGTACATATATTTTTTCTCAGGCTAAATTGTTATGTTCAAGGCTTGAATTTTGTAATTGATTAATTGTGAGGGAAGGAATGTAAATTGTTTAGGGATGTCATTAATGAATGGTAATTGATTTATGTTTACTGGATTGGATAAAATAGTATACTTGTTTAGAGGTATTTGAATTTTGCTTGCAATTTTATTGTTAACATTCATTTGCAGAATGTATATGCTGCATAGATTGTATGCATCATATATGCAATGTAAATGCAATTTGTTGATTGGCATTAGAGGTATTTGATTGGCATTTGATGATTGTGATTGTAAGTTCAGTTAGGATTATGAAAGGAAATTAATTGTATTGTAGTGTGTCTTTATGGAGAATTGTTATTTTGAGTACAGCACGTTTGATAACCCTTCTACATTTATTTGTATATTGGTTCATCATGTGTGTGTGTGTGTATATATACAGCCACAATGGCCCGATACCCACCCTTCACCCATGAATTTGTACATTGGCTTCATCATGCAAATATATATATATATATATATATATATATATATATATATATATATATATATATATATATATATATTTGCATGATGAAGCCAATGTACAAATTCATGGGTGAAGGGTGGGTATCGGGCCATTGTGGCTTAACCCCTTAATTACCTTTGCGGTTACTATCCGACAAGGTGTTTAATTGATATCTGAATGTAATTGCAATGTATTGGCTTTGTTTTGGCTATGTATTTTGTGGGAAAGACAAGGATGTTGCTGGCGACGGAGACTTCTTATTGATGAGGTCAGTAGTACTTTATTTATTTGAATATGCTAGTTAATGTTTTTAATAATGGGCAAATAATCTATTATCCATATCTGCAATTTGTTGATTGGCATTAGAGGTATTTGATTGGCATTTGATGATTGTGATTGTAAATTCAGTTAGGATTATGAAAGGAAATTAATTGTATTGTAGTGTGTTTTTATGGAGAATTGTTATTTTGAGTACAGCACGTTTGATAACCCTTCTACATTTATTTGTATATTGGTTCATCATGTGTGTGTGTATATACATATATATATATATATATATATATATATATATATATATATATATATATATTTCTGTATATATATATATATATATATCTGTATATATATATATATATATATATATATATATATATATATATATATATATATATATATATATATATATATATATATATATATATATTGGCATGATGAAGCCACAGTACAAATTCATGGGTGAAGGGTGGGTATCGGGCCATTGTGGCTTAACCCCTTAATTACCTTTGCGGTTATTATCCGATAAGGTGTTTAAGGGGTTAATTGATATCTGAATGCAATACAATGTATTGGCTTTGTTTTGGCTATGTATTTTGTGGGCAAGACAAGGATGTTGCTGGCGACGGAGACTTCTTATTGATGAGGTCAGTAGTACTTTATTTATTTGAATATGCTTGTTAATGTTTTTAATAATGGGCAAATAATCTATTATCCCTATCTGGATAATAGTTATTTTGCACATTATTGTACTGTAGGTGTTTGGGGGGGGGTGTATGTATTGAATGTATAGGCCAGGTTTATTTTTTTTACATTCAGGGTTTGTTCCGTGGTTCTGCGTGGGACCTCTGGAGACCACCTGCGGGTCTCCTCAGGTATCTCACGGGTACCAGGCTGGTGGTTCCACGGGTGACACATGTGGGGATGAAGCGGTGGCCTCACATCTGTGGGGGCACCGTGGACCCATAGTATGCGGGGATGAAGCTGTGTGGTCCCACTTCTGTGTGGGCACCGCCGACCCATAGGTGCGGGGATGAAGATGTGTGGTCCCACTTCTGTGGGGGCACCGCGGACCCGTAGTGAGCACCCGTGAGTTCCCCAAACCCCCGTGGGAACCACCCGAGGCCCCACCGACACCTATGGGTCTGATCCGGGACTCCCAGACATCCTTGGGCCTACCGTGGGGACCCAATTGTGGCCCACAATGACCCAAGGAGACCACCTGGGGGCCATGATGCTGGCGGGACCCACCAGCAGGCCTCCAGAACCTGTTTGAAAAGGGCTGCTGGTACCCTGTAGGTCTGTCAGGTGCCCCGCCAGCCCACCGGAGACTCGCGTGGGGCTGCGTTATGAACCCTGTATGTAAAAGGATAAATCTTGTATTTATGGGGGGGCACAGGGGGTGTATGTTTTTTATTGCAATGTTTATTGGGGGCAAATGTCCCCAAAAACATGCAATTCTGCCTTAACCACTTCATTGCCTTAGCGGCTATCCGCTATGGTAATGAAGCAGCATTTATGTATTTTTAATACTATTGTGTGGGAGCAGGGGGCCCCCGGTGCTGAACCGCATTAATTTGTGGCTCAGAGACCCCCTGCTTCCCGAGTTACAGGCCCTGGTTTGGGGCATCGGTTACAGTGTGGACGCCATGTTTGTTGCGGGCACGTCGCGAATGGGACGCTATAAAGATGGCGGCGACACTGCCACCCGATGACACATTCCGGGGCCTGTAACTCTGGAAGCAGGGGGTCCCTGGTCCACAAAGTGATGCGGTTCAGCTCGGAGGACCCCCTGCTCACTGTACAGTATGGAACACAAAAGCGCACCGAGGGTCAAGATTTAATTAAAACATGTTAGTAGTAGTAACAATAAAAACTTACATATAAGGTAAAGTACATCCAGTATTGAGGTGCAGAGGAAACAGTCCTGGTGGTGTCCTGGGCATAAAGAAATGGTGGAGAGGCTTACGAGGTAGACCCGCGCGCTGGGGCTGCCTGGCTCAGCACCACGTTGTTCTTACTTTCGGGTTGCGGCTTCTCGCAGGACCCGTGAATAGTAGCCCGCCCCAAACGCCGGTTCCCCAGAGAAACTCACTCCGGCGTGCCGAAGGGTCTCTGGTTGTTGATGGGACAGCTGGGGGTAGGTACACCTGTGGACTGACTTCTAGCTGCACCGTAGGGCTTTCGCAACGCGTTTCACACAGTGTTGTGCTTCATCAGGCGCCTGAACTTTGCTCCAGCGACTAAACCAAGTGGTTTTACAATGTTTTTAGATGCCAACAAATTCCTGAGACAGCTCACCATAAAAAGATTTTTTCTAAATAGAGATGCACAGAGCAGGGAAGTGTTAGGAGACAGTCATATCACTACACAGAGCACTGAAACTGGAGACGGTTTTATTCACTCAGAACTGAAGGAAAAATCTAAGTTTAATCCAAGTAACAGCAAGGGGCACTACCTGGAGGTTTATCACAAACTTGTATCTGATGACTTAGAAACCCTAGTAGGGAAGAATAAAATCCCAAGGGACAACTTAAATAAAGAAGAAAAGGAAGCCCTGAGAGAGTTGACAGAAGATAGGTCCATCACCATCAAACCAGCAGATAAAGGGGGGGGAGTGGTGGTGATGGACACAGAAAACTATCTCAAAGAAGCAACACGCTTCTTAGGGGATGCGGAGACATATCAGGTTCTCAACAGAGATCCGACTAAACAATATAAAGAAGAATTAGACCTAATATTAAGTAAAGGGAAGTCTCTGGGAATACTCAACCAAAAAGTGTGGGGATATATCAAGTTTAATAAACCCATACTGCCAGTATTCTACTTTCTTCCTAAGATACACAAGTGCTTGGAAGCCCCCCCAGGGAGACTGATAATATCAGGTATCGGCTCACTGACACAAAATCTTTCAGAGTATCTTGACATTTTCCTCCAAAAATATGCAACAGCAGGTAGATCTTATCTAAAGGACACCACCCAGGTCTTGAACATACTGAACGAGATCAACTGGCAGGAAGACTATATATTAGGTACATGCGATGTTAAATTGCTTTACACGTGCATTAAACATTTAGATGATGTAGGAGCAGTACAGAGAGCAGTTTCCAAAGATACTCTCATACAGGAAGAACAGTGTACGTTTATTTTGGACAGCATAACTTTTATCCTAAAATATAACGCTTTCTGGTTTAACGACGTGATATACCTTCAATTATGCGGCACTGCCATGGGGCCGAGGTTTGCCCCCAGCTTTGCCAACATTTTTATGGCAGACTGGGAAGACAATAATATTTGGTCTAATAATCCATTCGGCGCAAACCTGGTCTCCTGGCATAGGTATATCGATGATGTGTTATTTCTATGGAAGGGAAGCAAAGACACTCTAGGGGAATTCATGAAGTATATTAACAGTAACCAAATAAATTTAGAATTCACATCGGAGCATAGTAAGGAATCGATTAATTTTTTGGACCTTACAATCTACATAGAGCATGAAGAAATCAAAACTAAGACTTATTTTAAAACCACCGACGCAAACAATTTCCTTTTAACCTCAAGTTGCCACCATCCAAAGTGGCTCAACAATATCCCTTATGGCCAGTTTAGGAGAATCAAGAGGAATTGTTCCGATAACACAATTTTTAAAGAACAATCGTGTGTATTACAGGGGAGGTTTTTGGAACGCGGGTATCAACCCAAGGTAGTGGAGGCAGCTTTTAAAAAAACAGAGTTAATACCAAGAGGGGATCTATTGAAACCATCTATAAAAAAGAAAGATGCAGGTTTTAATACAGCCTTTGTCACCACCTACAGCACAGATGCAGTCAAAGTCAGAGACATAATCAAGAAGCATTGGCATGTAGTGCAGAAAGACTGAGTTTTAATGGGACACATCCCTGAGGTACCCAAAGTAATCTTCAGAAAAGCACCATGCATAAAGTCGAAATTGGCACCAAGCACATTTAGGAAAGAGACTACAAGTAACAACTGGTTATCCCCACCAGTAGGTTTTTATGGCTGTCATGGCTGCAAGGCCTGTAAACAGGTAACAGAAGGAGATAAAACACTTTTCACCTCAAACGTTACGAAAGAAAATTTCAAAATCAAACAAATGATTGTACCAAACCGTATGGATTATGTAGTTTACCTGCTTGTTTGCCCATGTGGACTCCAGTACGTGGGCCGCACATCGAGACCTTTGAGAGTCCGCGTTCTGGAACACATGGGCAATATACGGAAACAAGTAATGACACATAGCGTATCGAGGCATTTCAGTTTATACCACGGAGGAAACCCGGATGGGCTCAGTTATAAGGGGATTGAAAGGGTCAATAAACACTGGAGAGGGGGAGATCAACTCCAGAAGCTTTTCCAACGGGAGACATACTGGATCTATAGACTGAAGACTCTAACCCCCAGAGGTCTGAACATAGATATAGATCTGGGGGCCTTCATCTAGTATTCAGTCCCACCTCTGTATAGAATAGGGCGAATACTCTTTATTTGGTACAGTAATCATAGGACCTCCATTTCATTTCATTTTAATGTAGAGCCCATAGGATAAAATCATTAGACATTATATCAAGTGCTTAAACAAGAGCGGATGCAGCTGATACATTTTTGGCACACTATGAGTGGTTTTATGTTTCATGCTTACTGACATATTTTTATGATCTATTCCAGACACAATCACATTTTTATCGACTCTTCTAGAGCACTGTGTATGGTTAAACAAGACATTGTCAAAAAAGACATTTTCAAACAAGACTTTTACCCCAAGGACCTTTCTAATTGGTTCTTCATTGGAATGTATTTGGAGTTTATTTTATTGGACATTTTGCGTAACTATTTTTGTGGCTAAAAGGCTTTTCAAGATTGTTTAAGATTTTTTAAGATTTTTTAAGATTTTATAATATTTAAGTTATTTATTTAAAGTGCTGAGAGTAGATTAAACTCGCAATTTTTGGTTTTAGAAATGCACTTCAGGAAATTTTATTAATGAGTGGAAATTTTATTAATGAGTAGAAATTGATACATTTTTAATTATTCCAATATGAAAGAGACCATATAGTATTTTAAATTATCCATTTAGCATTAGATTATACACATGTTTGTAGCACGGTTTTGTCCGTGTCTCATAAAGCAGCAATGATTTGCACTATACGACAAAACATGAGCTTCAAAAGGCACAAACACTCTAACCTTTTATGAAGGGTAAACAAAATGTTTTTAAGTTTAGTATTTACTCTAAGTCCGATCAAATTAACAAAGATTAGACATTGTAATTGACTAGTATTTTAGGAAAAAGCACCAATGAGTAGAATTTGATGTGATTCCAGTTAACCACACAAGAACTTCACCATACAGGATTTTAAATATATCCTGAGAAACGGGGGCACTAACTGCAGGTGTATCTTACACATTTTAAAGTAGCAACCCTTGATATCACAGGACACAATAACAGTTCATAAAGATACGAACTCCATCTTTTCATGAAGAGTTAACAAGCAAATGAAATGTTTTTAACTTTAGGATTTATTGTATATTCGAGCAAATATTATAGGAATTGAGCCTGCAACAAATGAGTTCGTAAACCAATTTGTATAAATCATAGGCAGACTTTAAGGTCTATAACCCCATTATGTTTGGTGCAAATGTCAGTTATTTATAGCCATTTTTGGAGCCTATTAACGGAATAATATGTGAGATATGGAGAATGAAGTGATAAGGGAGGTGGCTTTAGGGAGACGGTAGGATTGGTCACTGAGGGACTATATATATCAAGGAGTCCCAGTCAAACCTAACTACAGAGCCTGAGGAAGCCCAAACGAGGGCGAAACGCGTAGCTCAAACCCTAGAGCCTTTTTGGAAGTTCGCGGCCACCGTCAGGAGTAGGAAGCAGGATCACAGCTCAACGCCCGGACGCGGGAAGAGTAAGCTGAGAGCCTAACTACCTGCGCAAGTTCCTGCAAGGACTGGCCTTCTGCGCCACACTTGGTTATGTAAACCGAGTGTTTTTAGACATTTTTATTTATTTCTTTGCCCATTAAAGTATTATGTAGCCATACAGCACTTCGTTTCTGGCTGTTTTATGCTCGGCAGCAGCGTTGGATCTTGAAGCAGAAGCTGCAAAGATACCCATTCATGGTGTGAGCTCACACGTGGCCGTGTGAGTATTTTTATTTATATTTTTAGCCTTGATTCATTTCTTCCCCTTCCCCCATCCATTGACTCACTGTGTGGAGGATTAGGGTTCCGTGTGAACCCCTACGTAGAAGGAGGTCAAAGATACCCCCCACTGACTGCACTCACACTTGCCCGTGTGAGTGCTTGCAGATTTTACTGCATATACTGTGTATAATCCTTTGAACAATACCTGTTATATTAGTGTATTATTTGTCCCTCAACCTGTATTTTCTTTGCTCCGAGGGTAACATCATACGATTGCAACTCCCTGAGAGTTTGCAGGGACGTGCATTTGGACAGAAGAAGAAGAACAACCATAAGAGAAGGAAGAATTAAGAAGAAGACGAGGAAAGAAACATTTACGGGACAGTACTTACACAAGGCCGTGTGAGTGTTTAAGTTATTATTTCATTCTATATAATACCACCCCTGCACCGATTCATTTGAGAATAAGATCTTTATTTTTTCCACATTAGGATTTATACATTCATTATCTCTCAAACCTGTGCTCCCCCCTATGTCCCTCTTTGTCTTCCAGTATTATATACAGTACAGTATGTACACTGTACAATACATTTGTATTTGAAATGTGTGTACTGTCTAACCTACTGTACAGTAGTATACTTATAGTTATGCAGTATATACAGTTTAGTATAAAAATACATAACAATACAGAGCGCAAACTGAAATCCTCACATTCTGTATATATAAATAAGTGACTTGGTGCAGCCGATACAAAACAGTTAGACAGTCCAATATTGTGAAATACTCAACGCCTTTAATGCACTGATCCTGGTGAAAAAAAAAATTATTTTCAGAGATGCAGCACTACAGGAAGGGAGGAATGTGCAAACATATTGTACTGTGCGCATAATGTACATTAACAGTCAGTCATTTGCCCTAATCCCCCCATCTCTCAATGACAGCATTACGAAGAAGATAAAGACAAGATTGTACATTTTGAAGAGGCGACCTAGTGTATTTTTGTATTATTCATTTTTCCTTGATTATCCTGTACAAATAACATTGTTCCTTCTTTAAATTCATCAGAATCATTTTAACCTCCCCACCGCCAAATAAAAATCACAGTATGTCACCTCATACTGTACAGTATACAGATATAGTATCAAAAACATGCCTCACATAATGGTTTATTAAAATCAGTCCTTCAATAGGACCCATGTGTCGAGAAGAAAATTAACTTGTAACGTTAATATTACAATTACAGTACACACAATTTAAATACTGTACGGCAATAAAAGACAGGTTTACTGTAATTGCTATTAGATTTTTAAGACAACCCGCGATCGCCCACTTGAGTATATCGACGGTATTGTAGACAATGCTATAATGCCATTTTCTCATTCGATAAATACACAAGTCTTCACGTGTCTTAAGGCGGTACGGTTGGAAGAAATCACGCGCCATGACATAGGTATTCCGAGGTATACAACGCGTGAAGTGTTCGAATAATCTGTATTTGTCCTATATTTTTCACAGTTTGCAATAATTTACATTGAATCTACTTTTTAAAAAATACCTTTCATTGTATAAGGGACTACCTCTTCTGGCTTTTGACATACTATATATGAACTTGCTTTAGTGTATAATTGTAAATTCATTTAAATTTCCCATAAAATGACATACAGCTTAACACAATTTAGTAAATATGCCCTTGACTATCTATATACATGTTAATGCCCCTAAATCATCACCTTCTATCATAATGTAGTGCTGACACACATGCACATCATACATGGTCAGCCAAATTCTGCTCCCACTCTACCCATCTTTAACTCAGTAATAACGATAACTAGTATTTTACTTCCAGTAGCTGTTTTAGTGGAATGTCTAAGGCAGTGTACAGTCACGTCAGCATTAACGCTGCTCAGCACACAGAAGAAGCATTACAAAAGTAAAAGTCTGGTTCACTCCACTGCAGAATATAAATTTTCAGTGGTGTCTCATTACAGTATATACTGGGTTTTCAGAGCTGTTTCACTGTTTTATCACTGCAACATTTTAATAATTCAATTTTATAGACACTTTCATTGGCATTGGCAATCACATTTATACAGTATATTTTTTAATCAGAAGTCACATTCATCCTCCTGTGCCTATTATTTTGGAAAGTACTAACATGACTTGTATATATGATAAACAGTTGAATTGAAATAAAATTGACAGAGGAATAACAACACACTTGCTAAATGGTTATTATTTAAATTCAGCTAGTGATGGGATCAAATTCTCTGGTGTTTAGGATTAATACTGTAGCATTGGATGAATTTTTGCCTAAATCTGAATTAGACGTGGATTGGTCAATTTCTTTTCGTTACAGATTTTTGCAGTTTCAAAATGGCTGATTCAGTTTTTTTCTTATTACTGAAAATTGGCCTGAAGGATTTGGCATCCGAACAAGCAAACTGAATCCGAATCTGTCAAACAGAATTATAATAGGGGGAGCAGGAGTAGTAGTAGTGGTGAAGCCTCAAGCTTAAGCTATTGGGTTGTAGCACTGCAGGGTTTAGTGTTGGGTTGGTTTGGTTTCGGCTTGGGGGCCTACTGTTGCTGTAGTACTATAGCTCAAACATTTATACATGTTTTACTTAATAAAATTTTATGTGAACTATTAACCAATAAACTGTAACTGTGTATTAGGATAATGTCCCATGAATAGTGCTACTGCTGCGGCCAGCTTTAATCTAACAAATGCCCGTAATTTTCCGGGGCTTTTTTCTGCTGTCACCGAACTTGGCCGCGCGCCAGCCGCATCTTCCCTTCCTCCCTTCCTCCGGTCGCAACCCCCTGGCTGCTCTGCCTCTGCTTCCCCTGATCCCCCACACATACATGCGTGATCCCCAGCACCCAACGCGTCACGGATGTCTTCGGGATGCCGGCGGAACCGTGACACGCGTGATCGGCTCACCAACGGAGGCGCCAGTGACGCGCGGCCGCGCGGCACGCATCGAGAAAAAAACGCGCCTGCACGCGGTTTTAAATTACCCGCGGTGGCGGCCGCTTTAGACTCAGGGCGGCCGCCACTGTACTTAACTCAATCATTAAGAACATTATCATAATGTCCATAAATAAATGCTGTGTATAAATCTTAAGGTCCACAGACAGGGTAGTTTATATTCAATGCAAATAATTCAAGTCAAGCCCATGTATGTGCGCAGTCACTGAATCTTGTCCTCGGTGTAAGGGGAAGAGAGGGTAGGGGGTTTGGATGAAGGACCCACGGCAAATGAGTCAACCATCTTCCACCTCCCTCTATAATCCCGCCAGGAACCACCAATTGGCAGCACTGGCTATGTTCTGACTTTTTAAAACTCACGATTCCAAGATGAGCTGCAGTACCATTGTTAAGATGCCTTTCCGAAATGCATGCCCAAGTTGAGCTTTGTTCAGAGAAAAAAAAATAGAAAAGTAATGAGGCACAGCAAAAATTTCAGGACGTGACTGAAGAGATCGGAATTTTTTTTTATTGAAAACTAATCATACAGCAGGCCAGAGTGAATCCTTTGATGTGTTTCCTATTGGAGGTAAAGTACCTCTGGTATGAATCGCGTCAGAGGATTCCCACTGGCCTACTGTATGATTAGTTTTCAATAAATAATTTTTACGATCTCTTCAGTCACGTCCTAACTTTTTGCTGTGCCTCGCTACTTTTCTATTTTTTTTAACTGTAACTGAATGGACTAATCTTGTCGGTGTGTGTGTTTACTAGTCCACTCCTGGACTGTGGCCTGCCTTGCCTCAGTGGGGTCTGGTGATCTGGGCTCTTGTACTGTTTCTAGTAAATGACGTATATGAGTATTAATATTTAATAATAATATTAAATAATATTACTTCTGTAAAAAAAATTGCAAGGAAGGTTATCTCATTTTCTATCTGCTAGTGTGCCAGTGTGCAATCATCACTACCATTCCATTACTAGACAGCTTCTGCTGCAGTCTGTCTTTAGGCTAGCTAAGAGCAAACCTAGTATAGCTGCACTAAGTAGCCACTCTTCCGCTCTTCCACTGCCCCGAATCCCCGGTGGCATTCCCCTGCCATCGGCGTCACCCCCGCGGCTGCTCTCTCTTCCGGGTCACGCGCGTCATCCTTACAGGCGCGCGCGGACCCAAGCCTCTTTTACCTGGCGTCCTGAGCCTGGTCTGCCTCCTCCTTGAGGGCATGCGCACTGGCGCGCTCCCCAGCCCCAGCTCGACCAGGTCCGCCCCCAGGCTTCTCTCTCCTATCAGGGTTAACCCCTGGACCGCACCTCCGCCCCTCCCTTTCCCCTGATAGGTCCCAGTCCACTATTTAGTCTGGTCTCCCCATTCTCTCAGTGCTCTGCATAGCTACTGTACCTTGGTGCTGTTTGTTTCTTCTTGGCTCTCTTGTATTTCAGTCCCTGTTCCTGTCCCTGGATTCTCTGCTGACCTCCCTGGATTTCGACCTTGGCTTTGGACTTTGAACACGCTGCTTTCTGGACCCCTCGGACTTGGCTATTGGACACTCTACCACGCTGTCTTCTATACCCCTTGGACTCGGCAAATGGACCCTCAATGACACAGCTCTCTCCTCTCCTCGACCCAGGCTTACGGACACTCTACCATGCTCCATTCTCTACTCCAGGACCATTGGCTTACGTACCCTACCCTTCTACGTCGGCTTTGGCAAGTACCAAATTACTTCTATTTTTGTTCCCTGGATCAGCTACGCTACTTCCACACTCCAGCCGCTTTCCGTTTACTGTTAGGTGTGTGGTATTTGTCCTTTGCACCTCAGTCCCGGGGTCTCGTCTGATTTATGGGCAGGCCGAGCGTTACAATAATATAACAATTGAAGTTAACAAATAGTAACAACGTGTCTAATGTTACCAGTCAGTGGTTGTAATAAATGTTTTCAAAGTAGACATGAAGGAGGGGTAAAGAGAGGTGGAAGTTTTTATTTCATTGTTGCGGGTGTAGTGATGACAAATTAGAAAAATGAAATCAGTAAAAGGTGGTGCTGCTTACAGGAAGTATAAGTGGAAGTAGGGTAACACTGTCACTGAATTCCATTCCCAATCTCACTGCAGAACACCATTTCACTGCAGAACGCATCTCAGCCCCCCCCCCTGTCTAGTGGGCAATGAACTTCCCTCAGTGCAAATATTTAAAATGGGAAATGATTGTTCAAGTCAACCTAGGTCCAAGGCTACTCCTAGTACTAGATAAAACAAGTGCGCACTGATCTCAACGACTCCAGTAAATTCTCATTGATGTGTCCGTCCTGCTGCTCGAATTTCTCTCGTGATCCACAGGGCCAACTGCTACTCCTAGTAATAGAAGTACTTCTGAAACTAAAATTTCTAATGGGGAGACGTATAATATTATTGAGAACGTTAATGAAAATGTCAGTTCTAGGGAAAAGCCAGTCCCACCACCATTATCACAGACAGCAATGCCAGCTGCTGCTTTGCCTGTTACTGCTGCCAGTAATGCCAAAAAGACTACTATTTCGTTATTTGCAAAAGGCACATCATTCTTGTCACATTCAAAAGCATTAATTAATGCCAAAACAAGCTCTGTCATTAATAGCACAAGTCTTTGAAGAGCTGCTAAAACAGTCAGATGAAGAGGAGAGAGTCACAGGGACTTCAGGAGCAGGGGGGTGGACTTGATGTATTCATTGATACAAATATCACTTGTTATGAATGAGGAGAAATCTGATGAGGATGTACCTGATGTTTTGAAAGACTGTGATTTTACGTGGTGGGGGTGTAGATGAAACTAGTGGTGGTAGTAGCCTGGGCGATGATGTATTTGATAATGTTTTAGATGCAAGTGATGATAATGTGTGAAAATACAGATGCAATCTCAAGTAAAACGAAAACTCCAAGCAGTAACACAGTAATAACTCTGTATATTTATTTATTAAACAACATAACCAAACATCATCATCATCATCATCATCATCATCATCATCATCATCATCATCATCCTCATCATCATCATCATCATCATCATCATCATCATCATCACTACCACATACATTGATGTTACCTTCCTCATCAGCATCACATCCTCTTTTACACAGATGTCGTCATCATCATCATCACTAGTATCATTGACCAGTCAGAGTTATTGTGATGATGATGATGATGATGATGATGATGATGATGATGATGATGATGATGATGATGATGATGATGATGATGATGATGATGATGATGATGATGTTGTTAATGTTGACCCATGAGTACAAATACCCAAACAACAAGAACCATTGTTGGCCAACTGTTGGCCGTACTTTCAATGGAAAAGCTATTGTGTGGCGTTCTGTTTAACTTGGGAATGATGAGACGACAGGTACATGTCACGTAGCACAGTTGTCAAAAGGGTTAAGTTGGTTACCAACCATGGCACCTCTGCTTTAAGAGCTTACATGACCACACACCACCACCAGACAAAGTGGCAGGTTACCTTTAGATAGCCAGGGTAAGACAAAGGGTTGCAGCAATCAGACAAGACAGTGTAATGTCAAAGGTGGAGAGGATGGAAACATTATTTCCCTGTCAGTAATGCAAACACAAACACCACGGAAGCAGTCCCTATTGTCTCATAGTGGTTGTGGAGGTGGTGAAGATGCATTTGATAATTATGGTTTGGATGATTTAGTTGAATTAGGGATGATAATCAATAATTGCAGTGATGGTGATAGTGTGGGTTCTAGTTCGCTCCTGTGCAGCAGCAGTTTGCAGAGTAGACATGTCAGTGCTACTGCTCCTAGTACTATTACTAGAAGCCTGTTATGCAACAGCTGCAGATCACAATTCGGGTGCATTTAAAAAGGTGAGCAAATTCCACTGAACCCTTGACAGGGTTCTGGTGCTGAATGGCAATGTAGCTAAAATGCTTGCTATAGACTTGTTACCTTTCAAAGGAGTTGAATCTTAGGGCTTCAGACTGGTTATGCAAAATGTGGAGCTAAGTTGGACCATCACAAGCATATCCTATTTCTCTGACAAGGAGCTTCACAAACTGTACAGCAAAGTTGTTGCATCGGTGGTTGATGCTCTAGAGCAGTTGGAGGGAAGTAGGGTACACCTCTCTACTGACATGTGGAGTAGTGGTCATGGAGGTGGCTACTACTTAACTGTTACTACCTATTGGGTGTGTTTTAGTATTATAAAACCACAAAACGTGGTGGGAAAAAAGACATTCCGTAGACATGACACTTCATGCATGCAGAGTTTTGAAGAAAAGGCCTACAGTATACGGCTTCTAATTTGTTAGCAAAATTAGAGATTGTCATAGTGGTGGCTATATCTCCAGTCATCTCGGGTTGGGTTTGTGATGGGTGATAATGGCTCCAACATGGTTGCAGCACCAAAACAAGGCAGCCTCATACACATTCCTTGTTTTGCATATGTAATCAATTGAATAGTCACTCGTTTTCAATCTCAAATGTATGTATGCCGAAATGTACAGAGCATTTTTTTCCATTGTCAGAAAAATATGTGCTCAATTTAGCCGTTCGGCTGCCAGAGCAGCACAACCTGCCTCATCACCAGTGAAAAATGGAGATGCCTACATGCTGGAATTTCACTTTATATGCTTGAGCATTTCCATGAGCATGCAGCAGGCAGTCAATGATTATGTAATGAAGCATGCTGGGCAGCTGGATGAGGCCTATCTGCAGCATAAAAATTGGCACAAGATGGGAGAGCCCTGCAGGCTGGTGAGGCCCTTGAGGAAGCCACCATACTTGCGAGCAGTTATGAAACTGGCATAACTCAGATCATCCCTCTAATATTCATTCTAGAAAAAAACATTAATCGATATGCAGCATAACGGCAACAATGATGATGAAAATTATAGTAATGAAATTATAGCAATGGTTGATATATTACTTGAATGATAAACAAAGAACAGATCCTGCGCTCCTACCAATTGGGCTAAAATATACTAGTGACATGTTTAGAACCTAACGCTGTGTGATAAAGGAGCCATTTAGTTGCATATTTTGATCAAAACATGATTGAAGCCTGCCAACCTCATCAAGGTAGACTACATTTAGCAGGTACAAACACTGAATATATGTAATTTCTTATTGTCCTGTGGACTAAACTGTGAAATATGTGAAAATGCCATGAAGGGGTTAAATAAATGAAGCATATGCTTTTGTGATTTTTTTGCAATTAAAGCTGACCAAAGCAGTATCAGAGTTCCCTTTTTATAAAGGTGAACTGTGTGTCCACAAATACCCTAGTGTGAAATATTAAAACGTTGGACTAAACTTTGTGGAATACTGTATGTGAAAGTGCCCTGAAGGCTGACAGAATGAAAAGATATGCAAGTTTTAATATTTCACACTAGGATATGTGTTCTGAGCTCTCAGGCAGGGTGTGCTTGTAACCAATCGACTTGCGACATGACTTGCTGGATCTTTTGGAACATAGTTGTAGTCTCTGAGGCCCCTAAAAATTACTTACTTGGTCAAATAAACTCAGGTTCTTGGTCTCGTTCCTCCAAACTCCCATCTTCAGGAAACTGTGAAAGTTAATCTGCTAAAGTGCATCTGCTTTGCGATTTGATTGGCCTGAACGAAAGGTAATTATAAAACAAAAATTAGTGACAATCCTGTGGACTTCAAAATACAAAAAAATATATAAGGAATAAAGATCAACTTTTCGGCTCACATGAGAACCTTTGTCAAGATGTGTAAACCGAAATGTTGATCCTGGTTAATTAAATCTTTTTTTGTATTTTGAAGACCAGAGGAGTGCCACTGTTTTTTGTTTTTGAGTTTTCAGCGGTTTGTGTGATTCCACTAGACTGTAATTGCTGAGCACCCATGGCACCTATTTCAAGTAAGAGATCAAAACAATGGATGGCGCTCTACCACTCTCTCATAACCTCCCATGAAAAATATAAGTGCTATTACAGTGAACCAAATAAAAAACAAGTGTGAATGTGACTTGACTTGTATCTACAACACTAAAATAGTGCAAAAGTGATTTTAAGAAAAATACGAGGTAAATGACTCCACTCAAACACTTAAAAAGACTGTTCATGGTGTCTTGCCAAATGATTCTCTCAAACATAAGGGTAGTGGTGGTAAATACGTGCAAAAGAAAATAATTCACACAGTGCAATGATGTTGTGTAAAGAAAAATTGAGAGAAAAACTTCCAAAATGTCTACTCACAATGGAGCAAATAGTCAAAGCAGTACCCCAATCATTGGCAATGATGTCTCTATCTTGGGTATGATGTTAGGTAGTCCCAGTGGATCTCAGAAAGAGAAAACAGGCCATGGTGCAGATAGAAAGTACAAATGTAGTTTATAAGATAGCTCTTACAAATCAAGGATTACTCAATAGTGAAGGCATAGGAGGAAAGACTGTGTCTCAGTGTGTCTGTGCAATCTCATCCGTCACGTCTGCCAGCATCACTTCCAGTTCCGGTTTCTCGGCTGTCAGGAGGATGGCTAGTTCTCTGCTCTGCAAATATCACTGCTGAGCCAAGAACACGCAATGCGTTTCGCTATTCCGGTTACAGCTTACTCAGCAGTAATGGCTCCTACCCACATCTATAGGGGTTTTTATACCCCTTTGACTATTCAGAGCCCTTTGTAATAGCTCTTATGTGCAAATGAGCACCCGTGGAACCTATTTCAAGTACCATGAGTGCACCTGCCTTGGACACGAAAGGTAATTATGACATGATGATCTGTAAAGAATAGGGACCACTTCAATTAACGTGCGGTTAATGAACGAGCGGATTTAAGTAACTGGAGGTTTCAATGATCTGTATACACAGTAACCAAATTATATGCTCCCATTGAGTAATATTGCAATTTTCAATGCTTTTATGGTCAAGCGCGGTTAATCTGTGGTGGTATAGTTATCTTCTGCAGGTGAAAGTTTACACCAAAAGTAAGCAACTAGAGGTATTTAACTGGTTTCTCAATGACACTGTGAAAAAATTGCCCCAATGGCAACATTTAGGGGCATCCACTTTCACTATGTATGGTTGATTGGGTGAGGTCTGGATGCAATAAAACAGGTGCAGTGGTGAATTTTAATTTCAAGCTAGTAGAAGCCTCTTCTGTTTCTGTGTTCCAGTCAAACTTGATCCCTTTACTTACAAGTCGAGTAATAGGGGCAATAATTCTTGAAAAATTCCCCTAAACCTATAGTAAAAATTTGCAAATCACAAAAACCATTTAACATCTTTTATGCACGTTGGATGCAACCAATCAATCACCGCCTGAGCCTTTTTTGGGTCATTCTTGATGCCTTCAGGTATGACAACAAAACCCATAAAATCTACCGTAGTTACATGAAATTGGCATTTCCCCAATTTTACAAATAGTTTATTGTCTTATCTTAAAACTGCCATTGCATGGTGTATATGTTCATCCAAAGATAGAGAAGATCAGGATGTCACCGAGCCTCAGCCTTTGTTGAACTTTACATTACCCACACAAGTAACTCACGTCACGACTTTGTGCTATTTTTTAGCTTCATATCAATGCAGTCTGATACATCTGTGGCATCATTGTTGCTATCACCACTTTGTCACCCCCTGGACCCATGTATGGATCACTTTTGGATTTCAAGCTGCACATGGCCTCCATTACACCTACCACGTGATGTTTGCTTTCTGTGTAGTGTTTACAGAGGTAGTCCCTAGCTGTAAGGATCCGTGAGGTGCAGCGCGGTCGGCGCAAGCAAAACTTACCCTCCATACGTCCAGCTACCAGCACCGCTCCCAAACCTCACACTGAGGCCTGTCATCATCTTAAGAGCGCACATGCAACCCGCGCGACCTAAATGCCAACTCCACAGGCTCCGCCTTCCTGTTACCTCCCCATGATGACCACATCAGCATGTGACACACGCGCACTGCATGCGTGCAACACGCACCTGTATCCTCAGGAAGACTCCGCACACCTGCCTCTTGCAGCTGAGCTTCCTATCAGAATCCTGCTCAGTGACACGCCTCCTGCTCTGATTGGTCACAACTCCCTCTAAATACTCTGCAGTGCCAGAGGCTCATCGGCTGAGCATAATTCTGTTTGTGCATGTGCTTCTCCACAGCTGTTTCAGCTTTGTCTGCCTTGCCTTGTTGCCTGACCCTGCTTGTATTCGAACTCCGCTCTTCTCCTTTCCTGACCGGGCTAACGTTTGACCATCCGCATCTCTCCATCCAAGACCTCGGCTTACTCTCGACGATCCGCACATCTCCAATCCTGACCTCGGATAAAGCACCCTCAATGATCCGTACCTCTCCACTACTGACCCACGGCAAGAATCAAGACTACTCTCACTTCTGTTACCCTGACTTGGCTACCTCGACTACTCTACACTCCAGATGCGCCCACGCGGATGTGGGTTGACGTTATATACATTACCCCACCTCAGCAGTGTGGTCACATCTTGTTTGTGGTGAGCACATCGTTACACTAATCAGAGGACAGCTCATGCGTTGCTGGTTTGATTTAAACACGTGTTATCACATTTCCAACAAAGTTTTCAAGGCTCACACTTGGAACTGCTGCCTTTACTCATGATCTGAGACGTGTAAAAAATAAAATAAAAAAATAAACATAATAGTGGCTGCACAACACTGAAGGCATGCACTTTGATCTTAGCCAAATGATAAATGTTATATATTCTCATCCCTGTCATCACTTTCAAATCTGGGCATCTGAAATAAGAAAGGAAAATACAAAAACAAACATAAATTACTAAACATATCTTTTGACAGTTAGCTTTTTAATATGTTTTTCTTCCCACAATTTTTCTGACTCTCACACTCAATATATAACCATCCCTCATACTATATTAACCCTCATAGGCATCAGTGTAGGAGACAATTTTGTTTTTTGTATGAGCAAAATGATTGAGATTCACAAAATTAAATTTGAGAAGAAAAACAAAGTCATCAGATTTACATAATAAGAAATGCATTATTCAGCTTTAACAGAAACAAAGATTGTTTATCTTACTTCATATAGTTCTAGAAATGCTAAATTATGAGATACTATTCTGCAACGTCTGTAGCTATGCAAATTATGGGTTGTCAAGTAAGGGGCTTCTCATTATTTTGCAACACCCACCTAGAGAAAGCAGAAACCTAATTTACATTAAACAGTATTTGGTAAAAGGCATAACAATTTATTTTTATTTTGTCATGATAAGGCTCAGTCACTTAAAAATAAAACTTTAATACTGTATCTCAGTGGATCCTTTAAATACCACTTAAAAAAAATACTGTACATACAGATTGAATTCTGCCATCACATTCAAGACCTGTCTGTTTCTTTCAGGTTTTCAATAGCAGTATGCAATCCATGTACTAAAGGAGAAAAGAAACCTAATATGTAGCACGCAAGCTCTATAAACTGAATGATTTGTTACAAAGTTAAAATAAATCTTTAATGTTTATAAATACTAAAATAATAGTGGTTAAAATTGACAGACAATAGACGCGCTGATGATCCTATGTCAAGTGCAATGTGACACCCTGGATCACTTATAATAAAACAGATACTTGAGCTGTATTAAATAAGTGATAGCAAACAGCACACACAATATGCCAGAATATAAACACCTAACTCCTCTATAAAATCCTTCACTAGAGTAGCAGTATATGATACATAAATGCTACAATGTAGCACTAATACAGCAACAAGTATTGTAGTTACAATGTAGCTGTAACGCTTGTGCTGCCCGCAAACCTGACAAGACCCCGGTACTGAGGTGGAGAAGGGAGAACCCACATACCCGCAGCATGGGGGCGTGCCGGGAGTGTGGTAATGAGCATAGACCAGTGTTGGGCTGTAGAGAAAGGTTAGCCAGGTACTTGCCGGATCCTGAGTTCCAGAGGGAAGCGTTGTCGAGTCCGTAAGCCAATGGTCTGGGAGTAGAGAGAGCCACGTAGTGAGTGTCCGTTTGCCGAGTCCGAGGAGAAGAGAGGTAAGCGTAGTTGAGTGTCTGTTTGCCGAGTCCGAGGAGTTGCAAGGGAAGCGTAGTCAAGTCCGAAGCCAGGGGTCAAGATCCAGAGAGTGTACGTAGACAGGCCAGGTCAGGAACAAGGAGACTGGAAACACAAGAGAGAGCAAAGCACAAAACCAGACAGCACTAAGCTGCAGAAGATTATGCTGAGCACTGACTGAATGTGGGGAAGGAACTAAATGCAGAGCAAAGGCCAATGGGAGAAGGGAGGGGAGGGGGCCAATGGCATTCAGTTTGTTTAGCAGGTCGGTGGTATCCTGGATATAGCTAGGTGTGTTCCTGACAAGTGGTTTTAGAATGCCCTCCACCCAGCCAGAAATATTCTCGGTAAGTGTGCCAGATCCAGAGATAATAGGGACATCCTCCTGATTTGGACCTCTGGCGAACAGGACCTCCTACAGTTCTATGACAACTTCAATACTTTCCACCCGACCATCAACCTCAAACTCACCCATTCCCCGGATGAAGTACATTTTCTAGACACCACCATTACTATAAAGAACAACCAACTACAGACTTCTGTATACCGCAAACCTACAGACAGAGCCAGCAATTTGAGGGACAACAGCTTCCACCCGACATACACCAAACATGCAACCATCTACAGTCAAGCCATACGATACAACCAGATATGCTCCGACACAGCAGACAGAGACCAGCGGATTAAAGCCTTGAGATCAGACTTTATAAACCGTGGATATAACCACAGAATTGTAGACCAGCAAATTCACAAAGCCACCAGAATACCAAGAAGTGATCTCCTTGAATACAAACAGAAGGAGACAAGCGACAGGGTTCCTTTGGTGGTCACATATAACCCACACCTAGGAGCCTTACGCAAGATCGCCAGGAAACTACAACCCATCCTCCAGGAAGATACAAGACTGCAACAGGTCTTCCCTGAAGCACCCTTATTACAGTATCATAAAGACAACCCCATAATCTCAAGAATATTATGGTGAGGAGTAAAGTATTCAGCAGTACAACTGAATGCGGGACAAAACCATGCCAGGACCCAAGATGCAAAACCTGCGCAATGCTCTACACAGCGGACACAATACAAATACCACACAAGAATCGGGAATACAAAATCAGAGGAGGGTTCACCTGTTCCTCCAGCAATGTTGTGTACCTCATCATGTGCATGAAATGCCCAGGGGGCTGCTACTACATAGGTGAGATAGGACAGGGGCTAAACAAGAGAATGAACCTGCATCGCCACAGCATCACACGCGGAACAAGAGACAGTCCTGTTGGCGAACATTTCTCTGACTCTGGCCATAAGATGAACGATCTGAGGGTTGCCATACTCAAAGCTAATCTTAAAACCCCGAAAGAGAGACGGTTGCATGAATACAAATTTATGCAACTGTTCGGGACACTTAGCAGTGGCCTAAACAGAGATCGAAATTTTATGAGTCATTACTGACACTAGCGAACTCTCTTCCCATGAGCGCTAAAGGCCATGTCTGTACATACTGTGCTATATGTATGCACACACAGCTGTCTCTCACACATACTAATACTCCTTATTTTTCCATCCATATACACCAATAGGGACCACATAGTATCCACACACACTTTTAGTTGTGCTACAAACTCTCACATTTCCACACCCACCCACACCATTTATATCCCTCTCACTCCACACACACCTTGTGTAGAGCACTGTTTATACTGTGGGCTCTCCATTCATTTTTATCCACACTGATACACATACACACTCTTTCTTCACTTGCTTTCAGTTACCCTTTGACACCTCTAGCCATAAAACACATCCACACCGGGGGAAGGACAAGCACAGATAACATTCCAAGAGACACTGTTTTTAAGTTATCCTTGCTTCATTCATTGTAACATCGCCGGAAGAAGAGATCAGTGTATCTCGAAAGCTCGCAGAAATAAAAGCATTTCGTTAGCCACAGAACGGTATCATCTATTTATTTTTTGATTATTGAAGCTCGGCTAACACGGTACTGATACCTCTACATATATATATATATATATATATATACAGTATATACACACACATGATGAACCAATATACAAATAAATGTAGAAGGGTTATCAAAACCATACTTTACTACAAATAACACTTCTCCATACAGACACACTACATTACAATGAATTTCCTTTAATAATCCTAACTGATCTTACAATCTAAATCATCAAATGCCAATGAAAAACCTCACAAATTCCAATCAATACATTGCATTTACATTGTATAAATGATGCATAAGATCTATGCACCATATACATTCTGCAAATGAATGTGAACAATATCATTGCAAGCCAAATACAAATACAGTACCTCCAAACAAGTAAACTATTTTAACCAATCAAGTAAACAAAAATCAATTAGCAATCATTATTTACATCCCTAAACAATTGACTGTCCATCCCGAACAATGAAACAATTAACTAATTCACGCCTGGAGCAGAACAATTTAGCATGTGAAAAAATATACAAAGTACCAACCGGAATACAAACTTTAAAACCAAGGCTAACCCTGAACACAAGCACAGAATACAATATTAACAATTACATCTATCTAATTTTAAAATACTTTAAACACACAATAAAGCATAGCAGCATAGACAAATTATTTTAAAACACATGAAAGAAAGCTTTTAAAACAACATACTTTCTTACCCTGTATGTATATATCTCTCTAGACATATACATACATACATACATACAGTTGCAAGAAATGATATACCACAAAAAAAAAAATACACATGTTAAAAAAGTTTTAAAAAAATTAACAAGTAAAATAAAATATATTTCTTTAGTTCACTTACCATTACTTGGCCCCACCGACTCCCGTTGCGCAGCTTACTCATGAACCAATCCACCAGGCACAGGAACCCATAAAATAATAAAACATACAAAAAAATAAACATTAAACTAAAAATCCAAATCAATCCACGGGTCTTCTAATTGTAATCCATCTTCATCTTCATCTATATTCTTCTTTCTTCTATCTTCTTCCGGGCGGGGTGGGGTCTTCTTTCCATCTTCGGCCACGCCCTGGTCTTCTTTCTTCTCCGGAGGTCCTTCCTCCTCTGCGTCTGGCTTCAAAATGAGACGACATAGGCTTTTAAAGGCCTATGACGTCACATTTTCGTCATATGGTTCCCACGTCCCGGAACCATGTGTTTTGGCCGATAAAAATAAAAATGATGACGTCACTTAAAGGCAATGAAAGCACAGCCAATCAGAATGGCTTTGCTTCAATTGCCTTTAAGATGACATCATTAAAAGAAACATGGCCGCCCTCACATGGTATGGTAGCCAATCAGAGCGTGGGAACTCCATCCCTACTCTGATTGGCTCTAGTATACCGTGTGACAGAGGCTTCGGGGGAGAAAGGATGTGACGTCATTGAAAGCCTGTCACAGGGTACTACAGCCAATCAGAGTAGGGATGGAGTTCCCACACAGGGGGCACTGAAAGAGTTAAGAGTACATATGTCATATGGTGTAAATAGTAAAATAGTAAATAAGTATATGAGGTATAAAGATGTAACTATGCATTGACCACGACCCCCACCCCTCCCCATTTTCCCCCTCCCCCTCGTCACTCCCCTCTTCCCCCTCTCCCCTCCCCCCTCCCTGCCTCCCCCTCCTCCCCCCCCTGCCTCCCCCCCTCCTCCCCCCACCTCCCCCCCGCCTCCAAAAGGGATAGTATAACCTGTAAATTTTTCCCCCTAACAATGGTTACTCTGTGCCCCAGAAAGCTCCTGGTCAGATATGCAGAGCACACTCTAGGGGTTGTGAGTACATATGTCATATGGTGAATATTGTATACAAATGTATGGTATGGTGTATCTATGCGACGTCTTTTCTTTTCTCTCCTAAACATAAACAAAACATACCGGGGGGATCAGAAAACACCTAGCAAATCACTTAATCCATATATTAGTGAGAAATGTGAATAGCTTATAATTATGTAATCATAAAATGGTTCTACACCCCCCCCCTATCCCTCCCCCTACCAGGAACAACGTGCAAAGGGTATGCTAAGGTTTATGAACGTCCCAGCAATGTCTAGTTATGGGTATGGGTATCACCAGCATTCCCCCTCCAGGCCCCCCCTCCTTCCCCCCCTACCTCCTCTCTATAACAAAGAGTACCACAGCCCCCCAACCCTGACTATGAATAACAAGTATTTTATAGCAGGGTAAATATGTTATAAATATGATACAACGTAACCATGTAATCAGGTTGCCCCCCTCTTCCCTTCCTCCTCCCTTCCCCTCCCCATTCTCCACCACCCCTCCTCCCAAATCTAAGATTCATGTCCCTACACGCTCTAGAAACTGTTAAAGGGTATATGTAGCAAAAAGGAAAGTCTCTACCACTTCTGGAGGGTGTTTGGCCCTCCCCCCTGACCGGCACCAGGTTTGGAGTGGTGGAAGGATCTCCAGGGGTGTTTGACCCCGTTTCCCTACTCACTATTGTGACTAGGGTTATTTTTCTTGGGCCATGCAAAGGCCCGTCTGTTCTTTCCTTCCCTAGTGTGTCTACCTCCCCTCTCCCTCCTGAGGCTTCCCGCCCACCTCCCTCCTCATTTCTAAGGGGCACGAGCCCTAACTCAAGAAACAAGACCCGCCCCAGGGAGCTTTCTTCCCACCTCTCCCCGCATCTAGACAGGGCTCTTGACATGGGAATTCCAAGAGCACCAGAGCCTAAGGCTCTGAGAAGGCCCCTCTCAGTACTATGTCTTCCATTAAACTAATTTCGCTCAACGTAAAAGGCCTCAACTCAGTCAAAAAGAGGAAACTAGTACTCAAAGACCTAAAAAAATCAAAGGGAGGCATTTTGCTCATCCAAGAGACCCACTTTAACTCACAAACGCCGCCCAATACATTCAAAAGCCTATTTCCCCAAGCATACTTTGCCTCTTCACCAAGCAAAAAAAGAGGAGTAGCCATTTTAATCAGGACTGGCGTCCATTTGTCCTAACAAAATCACTCTCAGACCCAGATGGTCGATACCTACTAATCCAGGGCACTTTATCAGGAACCCCAATCACACTTATCAATATCTACGCCCCGTACGAATATTAAATCCCCTTTATAAAAAAACTCATGGAGTCTCTAGAGCAACAATCTCTCTCCTCCCTAATTATCGGCAGAAATTTTAATATGGTTGCCTCACATGCACAGAACAAATCCTCATCCCTCACTCCCACCCCTGCGCCATCTACGCTTACTCCTCACACCACCCAATCCCGAAAGAAGGCCAAAAAATTTAGGGATATTATGGAGGAATTCTCTCTAGTGGACATATGGAGGGCTCAGCACCAGGGTCAAAGGGACTATATATTTTTCTCTACCCCTCATCAGTCCTACTCGAGGATCGACTATTTTCTAGGTACCAGAAATGTTCTCCAGGCAGCCTCCCAGTCAAATATAGGTTCCATCACCTGGTCGGACCATGCGCCGATCGACCTCACTCTCTCTGCCCTTTGTGAAGAATAAATATATATAAATGGAAGCTGAACGATTCCCTTCTCAACTGCCCCGTGACGGAGCTTGCAATACGACAAAAACTGTCAATTTTTTTCCAAATTAATGCAGGCTCCATCTCTGCTCCAGCTATGCTATGGGAGGCCCACAAAGCCTCCATTAGGGGAGATCTGATCTCAATTGCCTCCCATTAAAAGAAAACGAAACTTAAGTTTCAAAAAGACCTAACAGATAAGATTTCTCAGCTGGAACAGCAGCACAAAACCACGGGATCCAAAAGAACGCTGCGTCAACTGACCTTAGTCAGATCGACCCTTAAACAAACGCAACTCGAAGAGGTTGAGAGAGCACTGAGGTGGTCCAAGCAAAAATATTTCAACAAAGGCAATAAAGCAGATAGACTCCTGGCCACAGAACTCAGAGGCATGCGGGTTAAATCCCAGATAGCCCGGATACAGACCAAAAAAGGACAGATCTCTTACATAGAAAAAGAGATAGCACAGGATTTTGCAGATTTTTACTCAGATTTGTATAACTTTCACCCCCCAGACCGAGACCCGGTCAGCCTCGAAACAATAACACAATATCTGGCGCAGTGCAACCTTCCCTCCCTCTCTCTAGAGGAGGTGGAAAATCTGAACAAAAACATTTCCCAGGAGGAGTTATCTGAAGCTATCGGATCTCTCAAATTATCCAAAACACTGGGCCCGGACGGGTTTTCTAATGCCTATTATAAAATGTTTTCGCCGACCCTCTCCCCCTACTTATTAGATATGTATAATTCCTTACTCCAGGGAGAACCGATCCCCGCCACAATCACGGCGGCAAATCTGGCCATAATCCACAAGGAGGGTAGAGATTCGCTTATATGTGGCAACTATAGGCCAATCTCCCTACTAAACACCGATCTCAAAATCTACAGCAATATCTTGGCAAACAGGCTAAACCCAATTCTCCCTAGACTTATTCATGTGGATCAAGTAGGTTTTGTGTCTGGAAGACAGGCCTCTGACAACACTCGCAAAATTGTGGACATAGTTGACCACGTGCATCTCACAGGGTCCAGAGAATTTATTCTGAGCCTCGACGCAGAGAAAGCGTTCGACAGAATCAAGTGGTTTTTCCTTGACCAAACAATGCTGAGGTTTGGCTTCTGTGGCCCTTTTTTGGAGGGGGTTAGAGCCCTCTACCAAAATCCAACAGCGTATGTTAAACTTGCAGGCGGCTTCTCAGATCCAATAACAATTAGGAATGGGAGCAGGCAAGGGTGCCTGCGATCTCCATTATTATTTGCTTTAACAATTGAACCACTGGCGGCCAAAATTAGAGAGGAAAAAAGTGTTAAGGGAATCCAAATCGCTGAAAAGAAATATAACATCTCCCTATTTGCCGACGACGTGATCCTGACCCTCGCGGACCCTCATGTCTCCCTCCCTAACCTTCACAGGTTATTTACCCAATTTTGCTTGGTTTCTGACTATAAAGTAAGCATGGATAAGTCAGAAGCCCTAAATTTATCCCTCCCAGACCAGATGTGGAAACTCATACAATCCAACAATAAATACAAGTGGAGTTCCACTTACATCAAATACCTTGGGGTTAAAATATCAAATTCCCATTCCACCCTCTACTAGTATAACAACCCCCCACTATTTGATCAGATTAAAAAAGACTTGGAAGCTTGGAAAAAACATAACATTTCCTGGTTTGGGAGAATAGTCTCTGCTAAAATGAACGTTCTTCCAAGATTACTGTACCTATGCACCCAATAATTATTCCTAATGCACTTAACACATACTATAGGTTCACACATGTCAATATATAAAGATAATTTTCCATCATGTACTTTTATGAGTTATAAAATATAAGATATTAGTTAAGTCACTTTTATTAGTTACTGTAGGTTTATTTCCAACATGAATTGGAATGCTATTCCACACTTATGCTGTGCATTTCATTCACTATATGCTTGGATACATAAGATATATTCTTAGACACTATCGTTCACCATGGACATCAGTTGGGCTATTGCCAATGGTCACCCCATATTATGCACTGCATGCCATCTATCCTTGATATTAATGATTTGGACTATTACAATGAGTTAAAGTTCTACAATTCTGATTACATGTTTTTATATGTTGTTATATATACCTATAAGGTTTAAATTATAACTGTATGTTCGCTAACCATTTTGCTTTAATGTATTTCTTTGTCATGTTGCTGATACATGCTGCAGTATTGAATTTGCTCTACTGCGCATGTCCTGGACTCTGTAATGGTACCTGTACCTTTAAATTTTTCCCATAAATACACGGACACACAGGGACTTTATTCATTCAATTTTACCCCTGAGGAAGGAGGCAGAAGTTTCCGAAACGCGTTGGGTGGTCCCTGATATCCCTGCGTTGCCATCTGCTGCCGTTACCCACTGCTAACCCTGCCGTGCGGCTGCTCCCCTAAAAGCATCTTTTGAATTTGCCGCCATTGGACTACACGTGACCGCGAGGAGCAGGAGAATCTGCGGCTCCATCTGTCCTGTGCCGGGCGCTTCTGCGCATGTATGAACTGCTAAGGACAGAAGCAGGACATTCAGTCAGCATTCCCTGCCTCTGCGACAGCGTGGATGAATGCTTCCTCCATAGCTGCCAACTCTAACACGTGGCAGACGCTGGAGAAAGGTGTGGGAGCTGTGCCAGCTACTATGAGAGGGGATACTCTATAAATATCCACTGTTGTATACCATCTTGGCTCCGTTAAGCGGGCAATTCGGCCAGATATCGTTTGGGACCTTTGACTTGTCATAATTGTCTTGTATGTTTTTACAATATATTAAATATATCTTTTTAGTCTACTGTGTGTTTCAGCAACATTGTTAGTCTTTGTTTGTTTGTTGTTTTAGTGTTAAACAGTATTGTGCTATGTTTTTCTTTTTCTGATTTCATGCTTGATCACCGTCTGCTGAGATCATCATTGAATTATCCTATCATCATCGGGTTGTATATTTATTTATTTATTTATACATATTTGTTTTGCGCCATTGATATCATTTCAGTACCATTGCTCTTGTCTGACTGAGGGTCAGAGGTGTATCGAGGCTGCTTTACTCTATTAATATATTTTTTACAATATATATATATATATTTATATTATTGTTGTTAGCGCTACCTATTGTTTTTTTTGTTTTTTATTATATATGGACACGGTGTGTGGGGCACGCGGTGAGGGGACGGAGACGTTGCCCTGAAGAGGGGGCAGCCGCTAAAGTTATACCGTTAGAGTATAAGTATATGTATGTGTTATTGCTACGTTGCATTCTCATTAGTAAAACCCAGTTACAATCATAGAGTGTTGTATGTTTCTTGCCCAGGGGAATCTCACATCATGGGGATCCTGGGTAAGTGGAGGTGCTGCACTAACGAACTGTGTAAGTATTACCCCAGGCTTCCAGCTAGCGGAGGCTCAGATCTCCTGGAGCCGCAGGTGTTGTACAGCGACCAGTAGTTCCTTTGGGAGGGTTCAGAAAAAGGGCTACATTTGGAGGCGCTGCTGAGATATCAGACCTGGGGTGCCCAGTAATTTGTTTTCTAAATTGTCCTATTTTTGTTCACCATGGGGAAGCCCTCAAGGCGGAGGAAGTCACGTGCTGAATTCCCGGCCGCGCGGGAAAATATTGCTAACAGTTATCCGGGACTGGCGGGAAACCCAGAGCCCCGCCCCCACACTGCGATGTCTGTTCCCCCTAAGGAAAGTACGAGATGCCAAGAAACACATCCCTGGTGGATAGAGTCATACGGCCCCCACATTTAGTCTTGCCAATGGTAGTATGCCCGTGTGCATTAAGAGACTGGAAGGTGACTGGTGGCTGAACGGACGGGTCACTTAGGTTACCCGTAGCGCTCACGATGACAGTGGTAGATGGGGAAGAATGCATGCACTGCTGCCTGAGTGAATGTGGTTGCCCCGTAGGTGAATTGACCCGAGGGCCCAAGTGTCCTGACTGTGAGGCGCAGTTCCTGAAACCCAGACTGCCGCAGCCTACCGAACCCCCAGAGGAAGAGGAGGACACTGTTGCGGAAATGGATTATTTTTCCCCTGAGAATGAGAGAGACTGCCAGGGGTTACACCCTAACGTGTATGTGCCCTGGCAATTGCCAGGAATAGATGTCCTTGCGCTTATGTGTCCCTGCCTGAGTGAAGCCTATGACAAGGGAATCGAACTGTCCCAGTTACCAATAGGCTTCAAGACAACCGAGGTGGACGGAGAAATGTTTACACAGTGTTTTAGCACCACCTGTGACTGTTCGAGAGGTGCACTGGCGTGGGAGCCCCAATGTGACTGTTGCGGGGCCTGCTTCTTAAAGCCTATCATAACCCTGGCTACGGAACTAGCAGAGAAAGAAGAGGAGGAGCCTGACCTCCCTACTAAAGTGAGTTACGCTGGTAATCAGTCTGTCCTAATTCCAGAGGCCTCCGGGTACCCATGTGTCCAGACCCATGTTGCAGACACGGTTACAGACCGTCTCAAAGGGGACGTCCTAGTGGTAGAGCAGGAACCTCTGATGGCGGAACCTGCGCAGAAAGAGGCGCCTGATGGCTCTACCGAGGTGGGTGAAGCCGGTACCAGTCCAACTACCTCAGCTGTGGAGGTTGTGGAGGGCCCGTGTGTCCAAGGGGATATTCTAGATTCAGGTCCTGAGCCGGAGCCGCCGGAAACAGAGCTACAGATGCTGGAACCCCAGATGTTGGTTCCAGACCCGGTTCCCGAGCAGGAACCACAAAGCCCAGAACCGCCGATTCCGGAATTACAGGGTAAGGTGTCTATACCCCCATCTTCTTTTGGTGATTCCAGCGATCAACCGCCCGTGGTGATGCGCCTGCCGGCGGACCACCCTAGTGAAGTCCCCGTGCCAACTATCTCAGCTGATACAGAGCCTGCTGTGGGTCCGTGTGCCCTGCAACGGCCAGTCCGGCCTACCACCGAGGTACCAGCGGTCCCAGGCTTGGGATCAGTACCTGGCGATGACGACAAGGGTGAGTTGACTGCCCCAGGGGTGTCAGGTGTGAGATCCCCGGTGATCGTGGAGCCTGGCGGCTCCGAAGGTAGGGTCACCCGGGCGATGGGCTCACCTCGTCATCGCGTCCTGGCGGAGGTGTCCCCTTTAGAAGATAGCTGTCCAGTGGTGCGAGTGGACCCGTACCTACCGCCTATCGTCCAGGCGAAGATAACCGCTCCTGATCTGAGTGTGAGCCCGTGCGCTCCAACCCAAGTGGTCCCAGGACTGGGATCCAACGCTCCCGATGTTCCAGCAAGTAAGTGGACTGCCCCAGAAGTGCCGGGGACAGGTCCCGAGACAGCCAAGGTGGGAACTGACAGCGTCCCCGAGGATCTGTTAGCCACCGTGAATCACGGCAGTGGTAAGGTATCTACCCTTTACCCCCTGCCGGGTGAACCCGAGACGGTGAGGAAAAAGATATTGTCCATTGCTCGCTTCCCCGTGGAAGCTTCGCCATTTTGTAGAGACAAAGACTGTGAGAAGAAGGATTCAGGGAAGGTTGCCTCCTTTAAGCCCAAAAAGGAGCGCTCCATTCACCATGTAGTGGACCGCGGGAAAGGTCCTGGTCTCCTGGCCTACCGCATCCATGCCGCGGATGGCCGGGTAAAGGCCTGGTTAAAGGACATTGTACTATTCCTTCTACAAGGGGGAGGAAGTAGTACAGAGCCGGTGACTGTTACTCCAGAACGTGCTCTTCAAGAGATTTTTCTGGGGGAGGCTCACGGACGCAAAATTGAGGTACTCCCATATGATCAGTTAAGGGCACTCCACTATGAGACTCAGCTGGCCTCGGGTATCCACGGGATGTTGTTGGGTACCAATGGGAAAATGCAAGTAATGTGTGATATGATTTATGCCATGCATTTTTCATTATATAACTCTCTGTATGGTTGCTACCCAAGCGAGGTCGTTGGGATTCTACAAGGGGGAGAATGTAGCCTCGGGTATATTTTTCACTTGCTGACCCCCCTCCGTGAGTGCCGAGTGGTCGCGGGTGCCGCCGGAGGCAGCGACGGACCCGCAGGAAATTCGCAAGGGTGGGGGCCAGTGCAGGGAGCGCTCGGCATCCCTGGAGCTCCGGCGGCGTACCCGGCTAGCGGGGGCTGCCATGACACGTTGCGCGAGCGTGCGTGGGATCGCGCATGCGCAGATAGGGGCAGGGAGTTAAAGAAGCCCTTAGGAGATCGCGCGAGAGCAGGGTCAGCCAGAGAAAGGTTGCGGCGGCCATTAGGCATTCGCGCATGCGCAGGGCAAGTGCGCACGCGGCTCCAATGCTATAGCAGCCTCCTGGGAACTACAACTCCCAGGAGGCATAGTGAGGGAGACACCAGGTGTCTCATAGTGGCCAATGAGGGCCAAGGATTCTCAGCCCAGGAGATTGATATTTTTCGCGGGTTTAGAGGAATGGCAGTTGAAGCTGGGAGCAGGAAGGGGGAGGAAGGGTGCAGGGAGCAAGTGGCTCCTGCACCAGGTAATGATCCCCAAGTCCCAGGCAAGCCCCAATCCCTGTTAGGGTAGTGGGTAGTACTGAGGGACAGCCCCTAGGTTAGGGATGCAGCCCTTAGGTGTGTGAGGGTGCACGCTTGTCAGTGAATCACGGCTGGTAGTGCTGTGAGCGCTGACAAGTAGGCACAGTGTATGCAGCGTGTGCTCAGTGTATGCTGCAGGTTGACTGTGTGTGTGCAGTGGGTTGCTGCAGGTTGACCGTGTGTGTGTGCAGTGTGTTTGCTGCATAGGTTAGGGAGAAGTTAGCCAGAGGGGACCTGGGTGGGCACGGGATAGGTAGTGTGGGTGCAGGGGGTCAGTGACCCACCTGCATAGGATAGGCTACCCCGCAGGCCCTAGGAGTATTCCCTGAAGTCACCATAGGTTGCTGTGCTGCAGGGATGGCCTATAGTGAGATCGAGCATTACCCCTTACTGAGTACCAGTTAGGGACAAAGCACAGTCATCTGGGACCAGACGGCTGGACACCATGATATCTGGAGGCTACGTGTTGGAGGCGTCTGACCCTTTGTGAAGTTGTTGCCGGTCACCTCTGTGACCGGAAGGTATTATTACATCAAGTGCACCAACACCGGTCAACAGGCGCTGATCCCGCCTTAGGCGTAACTCTTTAAGGACACTGAGCGAGTGGCTAAAGAACTGAGCCTATACCAATATACTATATATGGACACGGTGTGTGGGGCACGCAGTGAGGGGACGGAGACTTGCCCTGAAGAGGGGGCAGCCGCTAAAGTTATACCGTTAGAGTATAAGTATATGTATGTATTATTGCTACGTTGCATTCTCATTAGTAAAACCCAGTTACAATCATAGAGTGTTGTATGTTTCTTGCCCAGGGGAATCTCACATCACAGGGATCCTGGGTAAGTGGAGGCGCTGCGCTAACGAACTGTGTACAGTAAGTATTACCCCAGGCTTCCAGCTAGCGGAGGCTCAAATCTCCTGGAGCCGCAGGTGTTTTACAGCGGTGTTTTACAGCGACCAGTAGTTCCTTTGGGAGGGTTCAGAAAAAGGGCTACATACTCTTAACTCTTTCAGTGCCCCCTGTGTGGTCTGGACAGGGTGCCGGGGGGGGGGGAGGGGAAAAGCGGGGTGGGGGTCTGGGTTAAGATCCTATCCCTGAGTGTAATGTAGCTTTCAGAGCAGGGATCTCTGAAGGCTTGGGAGATAGCTTGACGTCTAAGGCAACATGTTGGCAGTGAAGGCGTGGGTGGCCACAATGCGCGGGGAAACAATGGCCTCGATCTCAGCGTTGAGAGGGATCCTGCGGTCGATCAGTGGGGCTTCTGACTAGCTAGGCGCTCTGACGCCCCAGGGACATCTGAGGGAGCCGATCTGCCAGTGGTGCGGGGTGGGCGGTCGTCTTCGCATGGGGCAGACAAGCCCAGGGCCTTCACGAACTCCTGGGTGTCCTCGGGGTCAGTGATAGTAAAGTGGCGGCCGTTCCGCAGCACCACCAATTTGAAGGGGAAGCCCCACCTGTATTTAACACCTCTGTCTCTTAGGAGGTTGTGAGGGGCATCATTTATCTTCTTTTAATGATGGTGATCCTGGATAGATCACTAAAGATTTGTATGTTGGTATCTTCCACCTGGATGTCCCCCACTCCTCTTGCGGCGGCCATGATTTTTTCTTTCATGGAGTAAGCGTGCACCTTTACACTTACGTCCCTGAGATGATTCGGGTCCGCCGGCTTGGGTCCTAGGGCCCTGTACGCTTGGTCCAAATGCAGGTCGTGTTCCGTCAGGTCCGGGACCAATTGTAGGAACACCTTTTGCAGGTAGGTCTGGAGGGAATCATGGGTCACCGATTCTGGGATGTTTCTTATGCGGATGTTTTGCCTGCGCTCCCTGTTTTCAAGGTCTTCAAGGGCGTTTTTGAGCTCAGAGATGGCGTACCCAATATTGGTGAACTCGTCGTGGGCTTTTGTTTGGGCCATGAGGGCCCCCTCCATTTTGGATTCTAGGACATCTGTCCTCTTAGAGAGGGCTCCTAGGTCCAATCTTATTCCCACCAGGGCTATATCAAGGTCCTCCTGGAAGCCTAGCCTCATCCTAAGGAACAGGGACTCAAAGAAATCTCTGTCCAGTCCCTGCTGTTCTGGGTCAAATTTCCCCTGCAGGGCGCTTCCCCCGGCGTGCTCGGGCTCCTCATCGCCATCTTGGTTCTCGGGGGTCTGCTTCGTGTGCCTTCTTGCGGGTGGAAAGAAGTTTGTAACGGGGTTTTGGGCTTTTTTTTGTCTCCCTGCCAACTCTCCAGCGTCTGGTGCTGTGTTATGGTGGTTTTTTTGGACGTTTTCGCACGGTGGAAATTGCATATACTAATCTATTTCGTCGGAGGGTGTCTGGAGCTCCTCACCTAGCCAGCCATCCGCTCTGACACCACCAGAAGTCTCTGCCGGGTTGTGACCATTCTAATAACGACTTGAGTTTCCCCGGATCCATAGTGAAGCCCTTGTCGGAAATAATGTATCCCAGGAATGTAGTTGAAGACTGGTGAAACAGGCATTTCTCCATTTTGGCTTAGAGTCGATTTCCTTGTAGGCGAGAAAGAACAAGCTTGGTGTGCTGGATGTGTTCATCGAGAGTCTTGGAAAAAATGAGAATATCATCCAGGTATACAATCACAAAAATATTTAAGACATCGCGAAAGATCTCATTCATAAAATCTTGAAAGACGGCAGGTGCATTGCATAGCCCAAATGGCATTACCAGATATTCGTAGTGGTCGCTACGTGTGTTGAATGCTGTTTTCCACTCGTCCCCCTCACGGATACGAATCAAATTATAAGCACCCTGCAGATCGAGTTTGGAAAAAATAGTGGCTCCTTGCAGTCTATCGAAAAGTTCCGAGATTAAGGGTAGGGGGTAGAGGTTCTTTATCGTGACCTTAGTGAGGCCCGATAGTCGATACAAGGTGTCATGGGAGACTCCTGTGGCGTGTAGGATCACAAGGCCGGAACAGCAGATGCGTAGTAGGGGTCACAATCAGAGGTCCGAGGCAGGCGCCTGATAGCGTTCCGAGGCAGGCGGCAGATAGCGTAGTTGGGTAACAAGCAGGGGTCTGAGGCGGACGGCAGATAGCGTAGTCAGGTAACAAGCAGAGGTCGGCAGCGAGGAGACTGGAACAGGACAGGGGAGCAGTAACAGGTCTGGGAGCAGGGACTGAGACCGGGGAACAAACAGGGACAAGCCATTTTACCAGCAAGGGCCTTTACTATGAACAGAATAAAATACAGGGCTGGTACAGGAACAGATCAGGATCAGAGACAGAAGCATGTGCATAGGAGTCTAACTCAAAACAAAGGCAAGGGAACAAACAGGAAGCAGAACTATAAGACAGAGAGAGGAGAAATAAGAAGACAGACAGAGGAACCCAGAGCAAACAGAAAGCAGCAG
The DNA here is from genome assembly GCF_040206685.1 of Ascaphus truei. NCBI lineage: Eukaryota > Metazoa > Chordata > Amphibia > Anura > Ascaphidae > Ascaphus > Ascaphus truei. The sequence goes on along the minus strand of NC_134484.1, from coordinate 241,849,860 downwards.
CACACCCGGTGGACAAGGAAAGAACTATGGCTAGGCAGGAGGTCTAGCAGACACTGACATTACTCCCCCCTCTCGAGAGCGTTCTCCGGACGATCCTCCAGGCTCTTCCCGGAGGCCTTGATGAAAAGTGGACTCAATGTGCCCCACCTCTGGTGGTTTGTCAGCGGGCAGAGGGTACTCCACAAGTACAGACTGAAAAAGTCCATCAGAATGCAGACAGAGGAATTCAATTCTCTCTTGGAACAGTTGAATGTCAGGATGCATCAACCCAAAAGCCAGAGAATCAGTAAGCAGTAAGCTGGACTTTGCAGAGTAGGTCACAGGCTCAGCAGAGGACGCATCAGCTACTTGTAGATAAATGGTCAAACGTGCGCTTGTCTTTACAGCGAGAGCAGAGGAGCCAGTAGATCCTCCTGAAGACCCTTCAGGTTTAGTGGGGTGTCCCTGATGGAAAGCCGACTCACGATGGCCTTCGGAAAACAATCCATGTTTCGCAGGAACATAGGAATAAGCAACAAGTCCGGACAAACCTCCAGGCTCTTGAGGGAAACCTTGATGGAAGGCCAACTTAATGTGTACGTCAAGTGCTGATGGGAAATCTGTGAGAGGTGCATTTATCCTCATCACTGGAGCGTAGGCATCAGCATCAGGTACATTAGGCATAGCAAGGAACTTCACAAGGGATCCGTCTAACGTCATAGCAGGGTCATCGGGAACAGATACATCAGGCTCTTCACATGCATCAGTGTGGACATATAGTTCACTTTCCATGGTCTCTTTATGTGACCAACATATCTCTTTTAGTTTTGGAATCAGGAACTTCCCAATGGGTACATTCAACTCAATCACAGGGGCATGGACCTCAGGAACATAGGCCTCAGGAACGGGTGCATCAGACTCTCCGTACAAGTCAATGGGGACATTAAGTTCACTCTTCATGGTCTCTTTTTGTGACTGCCGTTTTATGGTATCACTTAAATGCTCATTAAGACCAGCTATTTGAGTTTTCAGCTCTTGAAGCTGTCCTTCTGCACTTCTTTTCCCACTCAATGCAGTTTTCAGTTCAACTTCTTTCCTTTTTAGGTGTTGTTGCAATTTCCACTCAGCGAGAGGCCCCTGGTTAAGTGCATCCTGCAATTCTCTTCTCAGGACTTTAATCTCTTCACTGTGATCATTTTGAGCTTGCTTCCATGCATCCCTCATCACGTCTTGGAGCTCTGCAAATTCCTTCACTAGGGTCTCAGCAACTTGCCTTTTCCAGGTCTCTTTCTCTTGGGTGTACTGGATGTTAGGGATAGAGCAGTGTCTCTGCTCCTCTAACTCTAGCTTCAGTCTCTGGACCGCCTTGTGCTCCCTCTCATACAGGGTTACCTGGGCTCTAAGTTCCTCCTCCAGCAAGGCTCTGGTTATGCTCAGTGTGGCCTTCAGCTCCTCATGCTGTTCTTTGGGGACACACTGGGTACTTAAATACTCTTGCAGCATTTTTACTTTGTAGGCAGTCTGGAAACTTTCTTCCTGTAGAACTCGCTGCTTTTCCTCAGCATTCACCCATTTATCTTTCGTGTCCTGCAGATGTGTATGCAGTTCTTGCAGCTGACTCTGTAGCATATTTTCTGCTTGTGTGCGCTGCTCCAGGGAGACACATTCTTCTTGCAGCACTCTCTCTGCATCCTGCAGTGCTGTCTGCACGTCTAATTTTTCCCGGGCCAACTGTTTCTGCTCCGCTCCTAATTCATGGAGTTTCTTATTTCCTTCACTGACTTGGACATAGAGATTCTTGCAATCTTGGGTTACAGTTTCAAAACTGATATTTAACCCTTCGAAGAGTTCTCTCAATGAACATAGTTCTGTGTTGAAGTGGCAACTCTTCTCCTTAGAGGCTTCCAGCTCTGTAGTAAGCCTGTGAACCTCTTTCTGAGATGCTTCCAGCCCTGCGTCAACTTGAGCTATGAAAGTCTGGTACTGGGCAGAATCAGCGTAGGCCTTCTCCAGCTTACTTGACAAAATCACCCTGTCATTCTCCAACTGATATTTTTCTTTTTCCCAGTCACCCTCTGCTTTTTCCAGCGCTAATTGCATCCTTGACTTTTCTTCTATCAATAGTCTCTTCTCCTCTTCTGATTCATGGAGTCTTTTATCTCCTTCACTGGCTTGGACAGAGAGGATCTTGTACATTTGGTTTATAGTTTCAGACTCACTTTTCCACCCTTCGAAGTCCTCTCTTATAGAACGTATCTCTGTTTTCCAGTAGCATCTCTCCTCCCGAACGACTTCCATCTCTTTTTTAAAGTAGTAAATCTCCTCCTCGGAGACTTTAAGCTCTGTATTAAGCCTGTGAACTTCCTTCTGAGAGGTTTCCAGCGCTGAGTAAGCTTGATCAATGAAACTCTGGTTATAGGCAGAATCAGTGTATGCCTTCTCCAGTTTACTTGAAAGGATCACCCTGTCCCTCTCCAACTGATCTTTTTCTTTCTCCTGGAGAACACACTTAGCAATTGCTGAGGATAGACAGCTTTGTAGTGCAGCCTTGGTTTCTTGCTCTTTATCTAAACGTCCATGAAGACAATCAATCTCTTTTTTGTTTAGATTATAGAGCCTGTTACAAAGGCGTTATTTACATCCGTTATGCACGTATATGACGATTGCAGTACAGTACATGCATCGATAAGTGGGAAAAAGTAGTGCTTCACTTTAAGTACATTTTCGCTTTACATACATGCTCCGGTCCCATTGCGTATGTTAATGCGGGGTATGCCTGTACTGTACTTTTTCAGGTTTTCTATAAAGCTCACAGTTATTCTATCCTAATCCATAAAAATGGCACTGCCACTAGATTGTTGCCTCCGGTACGTGGATTTTTAAATCAGATTCAGCAATGTGCAAGCATCGTTACAAAAGCGACATTATTCATCGAAATCCCTCCATTTGCCGTTCTCCGCCTGATTACAAAGTTTATTTTCTGAGGAAAAATAAAAGTATTACTGTAATGGTTGGTTCAAATTAGTCAGTCCACTAAAGAAGTCCCCACAATCCCCTCGGTGAGTGCCAACAATAATTTTCTCGGGGGCCGCCTCTTGTTCACATACACGCATGCGCCTAGATGTGATGACACGAATACAGTATGCGTTTCAACAAGGTCCCAATGAGATATACAGTAGGCGCATGGGCCTAGCTGTCCACCAATTGTTCAGTATCTACAGTATATGCACACTGGAAAAAATTCCGCCCCCGGTCCTTCCTCAGACCAGATGTTTTGGTCTTCCCAAACTGCCATAAACAAGTTTGCGTAACTGTGGGCGAACCTTGTCCCCATCGCCGTTCCATATTTTTGAAGATAATAATTATCACTGTACCAGAAGAAATTGTGGTTGAGAATTAACCTTATGCTATCTACAATAAATTTAACCTGCACATCAGGAAGATCTTTATCTCTCTGTAATATCTGTTGAATGGCTTCACAGCCTTTAGTGTGTTGGATTGATGTGTAAAGCGAGGTCACATCGCAGGTTGCCATCAAAAAATGTTGTTCCCAATTAATTTTACTTAAAGTGTTCAAAATATCTGTTGTGTCACGTAAGTATGCTTTTTGTTGTACTACATATTTTTGTAAAAATGTATCAATATATAACGAAAGGTTTGCTGTAAGCGAGTCAATCCCGAGACAATAGGTCTGCCTGGGGGATTTACAGCAGGCCAATTTTCCAGTATCAGGAGGAATTGTACTGAGAATGAATCTTTGTATCATAGGCTAATATGGTAAAGCAGAGATTTGTAGACAAAAAATATCCTAAAGAGACTTTGGAGAAGGCTATGGAACAGGTAGAAAAGAAGAATAGAATGGTTTTATTAAAAATGAAACCTAAAACCGCCCAAAGGGATAGAAGGTTTGATTTTGCCTTCCTTACCGGTTATAAAAGGGAAGCGGGAGATATAAAATCTATTATCAGTAAAAATTGGGACGTTCTAAGAAACGACCCCATTTTGGGACCAAATATTCCGGAGAAACCAAGCATAGTATTTAGAAAGGCATCTAACTTAAAAAATAAGTTGGCACCTAGTGCATTGAGATAAAAAAAAACTAACAATGGATGGTTACAACAAAGCAAAGGCTTTTTTGGGTGCAGAACATGCAGGGCATGTCAGTTCAGAACCACCGGTAATGTTGAATTCTGCTCAAATGTAACAGGGGAGAAATTCCAGGTTAATTCGTGCATCACATGAACGGACCACATAGTGTATCTCTTGGAGTGCCCCTGTAAGATGCAATATGGGGGTAAAACCGAAAGACCAATTCGCACAAGGATCTTGGAGCATTTGAGCAGCATTAAAAGGAAATTGGAGACCCATAGTGTGTCTAACCACTTCGCCCAATTCCATCAAGGGGACAGTACCGGTTTAACATTTATTGGAATTGAGCATGTCCAACAACACTGGCGAGGTGGGGATAGAAATTTGGAGTTAAGAAAAAGAGAGACCTTTTGGATCCACAAAATGAAGACAATGGCTCCTAGAGGTCTAAATCTTGAAATTGACATTGCCCCTTTTCTGTGAACATGATATAATGTACTGTGTGCTGAATATGGTGCTAACATTGTTTTTCTCCTTTCCCCTTTTTTTTTGCCCTTCCATGGTTATATCGAGGGAGTAATAAGTCTACATATTTTCTGCTTTATCGAGCATTGTGTATTATATTGTATTGGTATTGTTCCCTTTAAAATGTCCCATTAGGATAATACACTGTGTAATGGATATTCTGTGTGTCATGTGTATTTAAAACATCTTTTTTGTGGTCCTTGTATAAGTCACTTTATGGCCCCTGTATAAGTCATCATATAGTATTGGACTTGAAATGACGTTTATGGTCCATTTAGGTAAAGTAGTGCCCGTTTTCTCTGCAATCCCTATGTAAGTAAGGTGAGATGGTTTGTTTAATTACATGGTCAATTGATTTCCCCTATTGAGGCTGCATATTGTTAGATAGGTGTTCAGGTGATAGCCCATAGCACTGATTAATTTTAGATTGATGTTAGTATATAAAGCTTGTCTAGTGTGGGGGGAGGTACACTCCTGAGGAAGCCGTATCATTGGTTGGCGAAACGCGTAGAGTGGTGCTGCCCATCTGTGACGCGACTGTGGAGAGAGGAATCCCAGCCTACACCGCAACCGCGAAACCGGAAGTGACGCCAACATCAGGGAATCGGCGACGGAGCAGAGTATCCAGAGTCCCCACCATATGATCGAGGGGTCCAGCCAGATCTCCCGTCGGGTCCAGTGCGGTGAGAGGTGGCATTTGTCTCCCAAGTGGTCATTTTAAGCTTATTATAGCTTACATACTGATTTTTATCTGCAACACTGTAAGTGTGCATTTTTAAGAGTTATTTTATAAAATTGTTGGAATCATATGATCTGTGCTATGTGCGTGCATTTCTCTCTTGCTGAGGTCCCATCCCCTGATGAAGGGGTAACTCCGGTTCTCCTGATATCCAAGATCAGTCCTTGATTACCTCTGCTTGAATATCACTACCTTCTTGTGAGTAGGAACCCATAGGGGCCAAGTTTCACTAGAATATTATTATAATTATTAGTACATCTACACTTAGAGTGCTGTTTTTTGTGTTTATACCCCCCATGCTCCCCCTGGATTGTGAGAAGATTATCTGCATTTTTGGGGAAGAGTGAAGACAACCCCACTGGAGGGTAGAAGCAGGGGGGTGACACTTTTATTTATATTCACTGTTTTCATCACTTGATACATCACTTGTTTTATTGTCACATTTATTTGATAGTAGGCACCTAAGGGTGTTAGCGCCTGTTTTTTCACATTTGTCACATAGTGGTATGTCACTGGGACAATTGCCCTGGAGTCGCACTCAATGAAAGGTCATAATCTCCCCATACAAATAAAGAAGAGAAGAATACTTACATATTAGGCAATTCATCCATATGCGTGCATCACGCCAAGCAGCAGTAGCAGAGGTGATCCGAGGAAGGGAAGCGGAGCACAGCTGTAGAACAGTGGGGCCACACACCAACAAGATGGGTTCCCTTCATCGGATCACCTCTGTTCGGTATCTACTATAGAAGCTGCTCAGCCAATGATATTGCTGGACTACATTTTCGCGAATTGTGACTAAAATAATAGAACTAAATAACCATAAGCAAAGCGATTGATTACAAGAGAATCGCTTGACTGTGCATTGATATTGATATTTCAGAAAAAGAATAAAATATGGAAGCCGTACTCACCATAGACTTTGCCAATCGGTTGGCGCCGAGCCACTGCCACCAGTCCCGTATTCTTGATTATACACATAGTTGACAGGTGACAGCGGGCCTGCTACACCTGTAGTTAACAGCTGATGAAGCTGGAAATCTTTTTGGTACATGCAAGCTTGCTGGTATCTGTACGTGAAATCCTGCTCAGGCTGCAGGTATCCAGGTGGGGACAGCAGCAAGGGTTGCCGGTCAGCAGGTTTTCACTGACGGTCGGACCGTTATTGGAAGCCGGTGCTGGCGCTGGCGCATTGCTTGCCTGGGACTGACGATTCTTAGTTGGTTTTACGACGACCTTTCGCCTTTTGAAGTCTCCATGATCAAAGACACTGGAAAAATCTTACGCAACACACCAATACCCTCCTCTAACTCCGGGTGCAGGATCAATACGAAAAAAACACGGATCGATACATAACTTTTTCCTTATTGCACGCTTCCACACATGAGCATCTGGTTAAAATTTGTAAAAGTCATAATTTTCGATAAAATATTGATAAATTTGACCAACTGTGGCCATTTTATAATCTGCTGCATTAATTGCGGACCATATTAAATAAGCGTAAGTTATGTCAGGCTTTTTCCACACGTACTGCGGCGGTGTACTCATCTTGGAACTCTCTGGACAATAGAACACCAGACACACTGTGCATTGAGTTTTTAATATGAAACGCCTAAATGATACACTATTGTAACTTCTTCAGTACCAAGGTCAATTTACAATGGACCACTGTGGTATTTTTTAAACACCTGCAAGTCGACACATTACTGAAACACATGAACAGTACTGTAGTGTACACATTAGAATTCATTACAATTCATGAATATCTGCCACCTGGCAGATACGATACAGAGGGAGGGGGGGAGTGAGGGAATGAACTCTTGCTACTGTCCTAGGAACGGTGCCAGGGGTGAATGAAACTAAGTGACATATAGAGTACTTGCATAGGCAAGCGAGAGAACCCCTTTAGAACAAGCACTCGTAGGGTGAAAAAGTGTGTAAATAAATAAACCTTTAATAAATAATTGGGGTATCAGTGAACACAAAACTATTAAAAAACAAATTAAACAGCTAACTCCCAGTCCTATGACCAAGGCTGGTTGCCATGTGAATCTAGGGAATAATAGTTAACTGGCATAAGCAGAATAGATGTTTAGCTAATGCCTCAGTGAGGTATATAGATGTAAAAATATTTATATTCTTATCACGGATGTACCGGACAGGACATATAAATATGTACCTACACTGAATGAATTGATTCAAAGAGTGTACTCATAAAAAGCGTACAGTGAATGATGACTAAACAGTGTCACCGCACTCACACATTCGACTTATATATAGATCAATACATTTGAGTACTCCAATATATATGAATCAACAAAGATAATATATATCAAAAATCCCTAGAAACGACGCATAAGTATATAACATAGGTTAGAAAGGCTACTATGTAGCTAGAAATAGGCTGAGGATCAAGTGCATAATGTATATAGGAGATATCAACATGACACTATCGCAGTGTCTGTATATAATATAATGCCTCAGCATGTTCGGGAGTTCTCACAAAGGTAAATCTTAATAGGTGAGTTACTCCCCACGAACTTCCGTGGAAACGGCACCGTATAGTAAGGAGAAGTTGTATAAGTAGTTTATAATTCAAAGTGCAACGGTTTTTAATTCCTGTGCCCACAATGTGCAGAGGTATATCGTGAAGATCTGGTCTAAATACTAGGTATATTTATTGTAGCACTAAAAAACTCTAAGCACCTCCCACCCGGTGTGGTGTATTCATGAACACCACCGGACATTTAATTAGCTGGGTGAGGAAGGGGTTAAACTTGGTGTAACACTAGAGAACTATATGCACCTCCCACCCGGTGTGGTGTATTTGTGAACACCATCGAACCTTTAATTAGCTGGGTGAGGAAGGGGTTAATGTTGAATAGTACTCAAACTGTACTGTTAGGAGTCTACCTAAAGGTCTAATCTGTGACTCACTAAATGGTCTGTATATAAATGAATGGAGCCCCTGTGTGTGTACACTAGATAGAAGGGTCCTCTTAATGTATGTACAATATACTTTGTACAACTCCAGTCCGGTGTGGTGTATTAATGAACACCACCAAACATTAAATAAATAAACCGGATGGGGTGAAATGCATAACAAATACTGTGTCAAGTGGGTGTTACTATCTATGAGCCAATTGTGATGGTATTAGTAGCTCAAACCCCCTATGTAGGTAGATATAATTAAGTTAATTATACTCGTGGTTGTTCTGTGTTAAAATATCAGCCCAATTGCTTATTGATACACCCGGAACACAGAACACATAATATACTCCCAATATCCACTTTGCATACGTTGTAGAGACTTCCACCCGGCGTGGTGTATTAATGAACACCACAGAACATTAGTTAGCCGGGTGGGGGGAGTCCGTCAGCACGTGTCAGTGCGGAGCTGTATGCAGCTCTGAGGCGACCCCTGCAAGGGTGAGCTGTATCTGCGCCTTCCTACCCCCATTGGGACTCCCCCCACCCGGCTAACTAATGTTCTGTGGTGTTCACTATTTCTAGCTACATAGTAGCCTTTTTAACCTATGTTATATACTTATGCGTCGTTTCTAGGGATTTTTGATATATATTATCTTTGTTGATTCATATATATTGGAGTACTCAAATGTATTGATCTATATATAAGTCGAATGTGTGAGTGCGGTGACACTGTTTAGTCATCATTCACTGTATGCTTTTAATGAGTACACTCTTTGAATCAATTCATTCAGTGTAGGTACATATTTATATGTCCTGTTCGGTACATCCGTGATAAGAATATAAATATTTTTACATCTATATACCTCACTGAGGCATTAGCTAAACATCTATTCTACTTATGCCAGTTAACTATTATTCCCTAGATTCACATGGCAACCAGCCTTGGTCATAGGACTGGGAGTTAGCTGTTTAATTTGTTTTTTAATAGTTTTGTGTTCACTGATACCCCAATTATTTATTAAAGGTTTATTTATTTACACACTTTTTCACCCTACGAGTGCTTGTTCTAAAGGGGTTCTCTCGCTTGCCTATGCAAGTACTCTATATGTCACCTGGCAGATACGCGAAGAATTGCACCAAATTAAATCTGAACCATTATCATTAAACAGATCAAGCGCAAGTGACGGCCTGCATGAATGCGGCATGAATTCGGCATGAATGTAGCATGAACGCAGTCAAGCGTGTGGCATTCTGAAAAAGTCACCGGAAAATAACCAAGAAGTTTTAAAATAAAAGCGGCCGCGGCTGTATGTTGTCTTAAGTATACCTACAGCCCATATTCATGAATGGGCTCGAACCACTGTAAATGAACTTCATATAATATCAGTTAAGGCTGTAACCAAGGTCACTGAATATGTAACTGTGACGGTTGTGCTCGCCACAAATCAGGGTCGGACCGCGTGGCTGAGGTGGGGTTGTATAAGCAGGAAAATGTTCAGTCCGCGCTCTTGCTCTTTAAGGATGTGGAATGTTTATTCCTCTCTGTTCTTTTGCTGCTCCTGCAATTCGAGGTGTCTTCCCCCACCTCCAAATTGGATCCCAATGGAGAACTCCGACGGTGATACCAAATAAACAAGAAAAAAGGGAAACACAAGAGCGGACCAAGATAAGAGAATTGAAGTGTATTACCAACAATAAAAGATAGTAACCACTTACATGGAATAAAACTTTAATATTCCCCGATCTCGACGATAACTTCTTTGGTGGGGCATCACATTAGGTGTGCAGGGGTAGTTTCAGTCCTCAGAAATCAGTCCCGCGCGCTGGGGCTGTCTCTGTAGCCCTGTCAGACCTCCACGAATGTAAGCGTGGCTGAAAGCGTAGCGCGCATGCGCAGGAAAAGAAGCCCTCTGCAGCTGTCCTTGGGATGCCTGTCCGTTTTAGTTATCGTAATTGTAGTCGGAATAGATACACTTGTGTGTATACTGGCTTTCAAGAGTGTATGGGCCAGCAACACAATTGTGTTGCTGGCCCATACTCTCTTGAAAGCTAGTATACGATAACTAAAACTATCTTTTATTGTTGGTAATACACTTAAATTCTCTTATCTTGGTGCGCTCTTGTGTTTCCCTTTTTTCTGGGGTTGTATAAGCACCAAACTTAGACCGCGCAGGCTGATCCGGATTGCGCAGTTTGTAGTCATACATAGCAGGATCGGGACTGGAGAGAACAGCGTAGTCAGTGGACAAGCCAGGGTCAGGATTGGAGACATCATGGTAAACGTAGTCCAAGCAGGGAGTCGGCAACAGGAGATCCAGCAGGTCTTCCTGCTTCAGCGAAATTGCTGCAGGTCGGGAACGGGGTTTGCGCGAGTTGCGTCCATGGCCCATGGCGCCGGTCTCAGGAAGGAGAAGGCTGACCGGAGTGGGCACAGCACCAGGCAGCACTGGTAAACCAATGCTTCAGCGCAGGAGTCCAGAACGAGCCTGTGCGGGGAGAGAGAGCTACAGAACTCAGGACTCAGAGACAGGCCTCTGCCATGGGAAGGGCAGCAGGCCTCAGGAAACAGGGAGCTGAAGTTACGCTGGAGATCACCGCTTCAGCACAGGAACCAGGACACGGCCTCTGCAGTGGAGAGAGAGAGCAGCAGGCCCAGGAACCAGGAACATGAACTGGGACAATAACAGAGTTAGTAACAAGAGATAACAAGCCAAGGGCTTGTGGCAGAACACTTGGTAACATCCAAGAAGGATTATGCTCGGCAGAGAAGCATAGTGGGAAAGCTGTATTTAAAGGTCAGTGAACCTATAGCAAAAGGGGCGTGTGATAGCATTGCTCTAATGACTGAACCCAAGCTGGGGCTGCAGTAATAGCTTGCACAGCTGCAGAATATATCATGGGGAGAGTTCCAGGACTGCACAGGTCTGTAAGGCAAGGTAAGTAGTAAACAAAGGTGTGGATTCCTTACAGTACCCCCCTCCCCCTTCACGTGAGACCTCCGGGCGAATACGACCACTCATAGAGTTGGGGGACCTGGAAGTGTTCCTGAACTGTCTAGGATTGGGGGTAGAATCGTGGTCCAGAGATTCGTGGGCACTCTTTTCTGAACCCCCACCCCCTGGTGAGAACTGCGGCCAGACAGGACCGTCCATGGATTTTGAGGACACTGAGTTGTTCCTAAAGTGCTTTAGGTGGGAAAGGGATCCGTAAACGAGCAGTTCCTTGACGAGTACTGTTCAAGGAAATGAAAGTGGTGGTAGAGAAGCCACTGGTACATGGCCTGTCAGGCGAAATGACTTGGAAATCCAAGGCTGTGAGGAAACAGGGGGTTCCGGAGCAGAAACGGCAGAGGACCCCTGCTTTGAGTCCAGTCCCTAGTAAAGTTATCAGGGTTCAGGACAAGTGGCACCGATAGTTGAACAAGTATACCAGAGCGACCCTCCGGACAGACAAAGTCTTTGCTGACATCTGCACGTAGGAATTTGAGAGGATCTTCTCCTCCAGAGGTTTTCCAGGTAGTGGTCAGCGAGGGTATAGGGTGGGTGGGGGTATTGCCCGGTATGAGTATGGAAGATGACAAGGCAAGCAGTAAACCAGGCTTAGAGAGCGAAATCTTGGGGTACGTACTGAGTATTTCCGAGACAGAGGAAATAACAAGAGCAACAGAAGGTTCCGAGAGGGATAACCATGGGTTCGCAGAGGCAGAGAAGCAATCAGCAGTGGAGCTCCAAAATACTGTAGAAACCTCAGAGAGAGGTAATATTGTCTGGGAAGTAAAGATCACAAAGTCAAAGGCAGCGTGGAAAGTTTTAGCGACAATAGGGAGAGAAACCCCATATTTAAAGTCATTCTGAGGTACTTCAGAAAACACTGTATGGTCAGTGAAGAGAAACTGCCCCCCCCCCCCCCACACTGGGGACTTGGAGTATGGCAAGGGTTACTTCAGATAAGGCATCAGAGTCCGAGAAAGGTATGCTGGTCTTTAGAGAAATTAGAACAACCGCGTAGGGCAGACTACGTGCTGCAATGAACTCCAAGGGCATCATACTTGTCAAAGAAGTGGGAGTAGGAATAGGCACGTGGGCTTTAATATCTGGACCTTGAGAATCAGACAGAGCAGGGGCAGCGAGTAGAGGAATAGAATCTGGAGCAGGAGCCTGAGTATCTATAATAGGAACATCTAGCACTGCAGGGACACTGGTAGGAGAAGAACTAGCGTCAGGAGCTGGTACCTGGGAATCAGTGACGGGTAGTGTGGGAGTAATGATGGGAGTTAGAGAGACAATAAGCGGTTAATTGGAACTGAGGAAACTCTTAATGGCAGAAACCTTAGAAGGAAAAAGAGTCTTATCCAAAACTGCAAGGACCCTAACAGGGGTACTAGTCATGACAAAATCAGAAGTAAGTATGTTTACTAGTGCGAAAATTCTGATAACGGAACTACTTGTCAGTGATGTGGGTGTCTGGGTTGCACTAGTGAAAAAATCAGATAGAGTGGTTGTCACGGTAAGACCAGCTTATTACAACTTTTAATTACCGGGATCATTGATTGAGCAAGCAGAGAGATAAAAAATAAATTGCGTTTATTCACCTAATGAACGCACACAACTATGTTACACAAAAATACAGTAAAAAGACACTCTTACTTTGGAAAACTGGGATAACAAAACTAATCTTTCCTAATTGCAAACACACAGCAAAATATTCCAGGCCACTTCTCCAATGAGACTGAATCTCAGGTGAATCACACAAGATGGAGCTGATGAAACTCTTAGATTGATCTCTTAGAACACTTAGAACTGAAGAATCTGACCTGTGTCAGAGCTTTTCAAACCTCTGGTGTCCAGGTCCCAGAAAACCTGCAACACAATCAAAAAACCTTAGCGACCGCATAACGACCAATCTAAAACACTCATACAGGGTTTCCCACCCCTGAGCCTTTTCCCCGGGCAGGTGAAATAGCCCCCTCTGCCTCTTCGCCCCCCCATGGTGCGAGGCTCCACAGCAGCTGGCTGTTTATCAAAGGGTGTTAGGTTGCCTTGTTTCATGCCAGGATATGGGTGCTCTATAATAATGGCAGGGCCCATATGGCCTCACACCTAGGCATCTCTGAGCCCTTTCAAGTATGGCCCCTGGACAGACACACCGGAGCCGAGCCTAGTAACCATCGGTGCCTTCCAGAGTCTATAACTTAGAAAGCCCTACAAATCACTAGCCTCATTCCTGGCACACATTAGAAACATGTAAACACAACTTATAGTCTACCGCTCACCCAAATAATGTATACAGATGTTGAGAGTATGATAATACTCTATTTATAGCCGGTGCAAAGAGGATAAAGTTAACACATACAAAAACAGAAAAGAGGAGGTATGGAGTTCTCCCCCGAGATCCTCATTATCTGCACACAAGGCTAGGTAAATAGCTGGGCTCAAATGCCCCAAGTACAAAAAGGTTAGATCAACCTAATTACAGGTAAGTAACTGCACCCATCGCTGTGGGCGGACAATTACCACTAAAACGCCAAATGGCAAAATAACAAATCTTTATTTATAATTCATAACACTTAACACACTACACTAACTCTAAACGGATAAAAACAATTAAAATGTGAAGATAACCGGTGTGCTTGCAATGCTGGCAGTGGATGATTGACCAAAAAAGCTCTATGTGGGAGGTACAGCACTTCAGAGGTTAATCCATAGATAAGTGCTATACGTCAATACCCCCTCACATGAATAGCTTCAGTGTGCATGTAGAGTTGGTATTGTAATTACATATATTCACAGCACATATGTTTGCATTAGTGTGCACATATAAAGTGTCCCTCTATAGCAAATGTTCATACACAGTGTCTGTTGAGAATGTTCAATCAAGTTAATTGCTACACACTGCCAAATCGTTGCTTAGGCGCTGCATATTGGTGTGGCTACATATTAAATAAACAAATAAAGCGTCTTGTAGCACCGTTCACTCGCGTCAGCATTAGATATACATAAATACCGGCGCTTAGATCAATAGTTTTCTGGCATGAATAATGGCCCGCAGCAGCCGCACAGCAAGGACTGATCTCACCAGTTAGGTTCCTCCTCCAAGACGTCAACGTGGTGACGTCATGGCGACGTACGTTTCGCGCGTGAGTGGACCTGCGCTTTCTCAAGGTGGGAGGTACTCGTGTAGAGAAGCGCTGTCATTTTATATGTTCCTGTTAAGTGGTGGGAGGTAACAAGACCTCCTCTAATCGGGCTGGAGCCCATGTCCCTGTAATCTCAGACTGTCCCCTGTCGGGGGTAATGATAGGGAAAGGAATAAAGATCTTTATAATGTGTTGTCTATTTCTCTGTGTGTCCTCTTATTTTGCTCCTCAAGTTTTAATGCTTCTGCTGCCAATGTGCTCACGTTAATTAAGTATCTTAGATGTACCCATGTGTTTATTATTACTGGACACTTGGTAAATAGTAGGAGTTTTCCTGGCATATCAGTTAGAACAATAAAAGGTAGACAATAAACAACACTTGTGCAGTTCCTTGTCTAAATGCAGAGTGTATCTAGCATAGATTGCTCTATATCTCAGATCCCTTATTATATGCAATAGACTTTGCATATATGCATAAAGAGAGCAATTACTCTATATATATACCTCTTTCATACAGCAACATCTAACCCAATCCTGATTATTAGATGTATTCCCACTGATCAGTATTTTTAAGCAGTGTAGGAATGTCCTACCCTATTTGCCCGCCCCGAAGGTCAAAACGGGCACCTAGTTTAAACTGTATACCATACACCCCCCATAAAGATGTCATATGTTTATTGTGTATAGTATAACAGTGGGTGTAGGATTGTGGATAGCTATTATTCTGTCCGCCCATAAGGTCAATACGGACATGGTTGCTTAAGGCTAGTTAGTCAAAGCAAAACTCTTAGATTGATAGATAAGCTGAGTTTTGCTAAATGAGAGCTTTTTTGGTCAATCATCCACTGCCAGCATTGCAAGCACACCGGTTATCTTCACATTTTAATTGTTTTTATCCGTTTAGAGTTAGTGTAGTGTGTTAAGTGTTATGAATTATAAATAAAGATTTGTTATTTTGCCATTTGGCGTTTTAGTGGTAATTGTCTGCCCACAGCGATGGGCGCAGTTACTTACCTGTAATTAGGTTGATCTAACCTTTTTGTACTTGGGGCATTTGAGCCCAGCTATTTACCTAGCCTTGTGTGCAGATAATGAGGATCTCGGGGGAGAACTCCATACTTCCTCTTTTCTGTTTTTGTACACATTAGAAACATACTTTTAAACACTGCAAATCTGCTCAGCTTCATAACCTTAGCGTGAGCACCTTCCTGAACCCTACTCTAGGCTCAGGATACCTGGGCATGTACAGTATGTATGTATGTATGTCTTTATTTGTATAGCGCCATAAAATGTACATAGCGCTTCACAGTAGTAATACATGTCATATAAATAGCAAATATAAATAACACATCATGGGAATAAGTGCTTCAGACATACTGTAAAAGTAACATTAAGGAAGGAGTCCCTGCTCCGAGGAGCTTACAATCTAATTGGTAGGTAGGGAGAACGTACAGAGACAGTAGGAGGGAATACGAGTAAGTGCGTCTGCAGGAGGCCAAGCTTTGTGGGGGTACCTCTGCTATACTGGGGTGCCCCATGCTATACTAAGGACTCTGTGTTTACCTGCAGATATCTTTTAACCCCTTCATACCCATTTACCTTGTCTGGAAGATGCTGCAGCAGGGACTCTGGCAGTGAGTCGTAAGAGCGTTTTCAGGGTACAAGGTTGGTGGAGTAATGCGCTTAGCAGTATCAGAGGATATCACTCAATCTCCGTATACAACTTTTGGGGTATCCCATAACCCGGAACCCCGCTACCTAGACGCATTCTGCAAAGACTTTCTCCACCAAACCCACCCTGAAACTTACCGCCTAGAAATCTCCCGATCCCAGCATCCCCGGAAAGGAAATAAAATCACATCATTCTTTAATGTCGCAAAATCAGTATACAGCTGCAGTAATACATTTTTGACATCTGAGTCCCAGAGCTGACACTCTAAGACCCTAACACTCGGGTCAGGGTTAACCAAGTGGGCCTGAACTTTATTACAAGCCCAGTTAACCTCTTCCCCACCACAGTGGTATGTGACTGAGAAGCAATCAGGGAAGTTCTAGGTTTGCTGGACATGTGTGAGAAGGTACTCTTAAACACAGGAGTTTTAATTTCAGCCCAGAGTAACCCAACGGATGCTGGAGTACATTTAGATGCGGTGCTAAGGGACTGAGGTTTAGCAAGGGAAGGATAACAAAATAGCTCAGATTTAAACACCAGAGTTTGTAATGTAGGCAGGGTGGTCTCTGATTGTATTAAGGGGTTAACGACAGATACGCTTATCTCTGGAGGGGTTGCTTGGACAGAGGCATCAGGGGGACCAAAAGCAAGGACGGCCTTTAAGGGAAGAAATTCTGAATCTGAAGGGAGAATTTCACCTCTCTGAGTAGCGGGACCGACAAGGCAAATTTCAGAGAGGGGGGAAACTGCGTACAGGCTTCTGGCTAGCACATAAGAAAAAGCATCACTTTTGAGTGGGAGGAGTGTGTCAGCAAAGATTCCTGAGAACACAACATGAACCCCAGGAGGGGCATAATGACCACTGTATGCTTTTAACCCTAAGCTTTGAGAAGAGGAGAACACAGACAGTACAAGGGGGGCAACCACAAGCATGCTGGTCTCTGAAGTGGGTACTTGGGAAGAAGTGTCTGGGACACTAGAAACAACTACAGATTCCATTACAAAGGGACTATGCGCTGAAGCAGGATCTCAGCTCTTAGAGGGACAGACTGGGTCAGCGAAATACCTGGGAGTGGGGATTCTGCAAACAGGCTTAAGGAAAAACCTGGTTCCTGAATACATTTAACTGAAATCAGTATTTCAGGAGAAGTTTCAGGGAACACGACAGTGTAAACTTGAGCTGAAGCAGGGGAATTATAGCAAAGAATATCTAAGGACTCCGCAACCTTAGAGGAGACATTCAGTGGTACCTCTGCTGTCAGACTTGGGGTTTCATTCTCAGACGCTAGAAAGGACGTATTAGCCTGAGGGCGGCAAGGATTTACAGTGGTAAATGCAGATGGCACCTGAGAAACAAAAAGAGGGAGATTTGCCTCTGAAATTGGGGACACAAGGAGTTCCTCCTCAGGAGTTAAGGGCGTGACCTTGGCTGGCGAACAACAGGGAAATACCAAAGGAGACTCATAGGGCTGCCCTGCTGGGGTTAATACAGGAATGATCTTGGGAAGAAAACGTAGGGATTCTAAGTTAGAAATTGAGGGTAGAAGGGTTTCATTCTCAGAGACTAAAGCCATAGTTTCGGCTAGGGAAATATACGTACACTCTATAGGAACCTCACAGGGCTGATTGGCAGGGGTTAACGTAGACATATCCTTGGGGTCTAAGTAACAGGAGAAGCAATCAGGGCTAGAGACCATGGCAGCTTCTACCTTAGGGAGCAATGATAGTGGGACAGTTTGGTCATTTCCTGGAGAGGGAGGTACCCCCACAGGTTTAGCAACAGGACTGGCAGTACAGGGGAACTGCCAAGCAGCAGCGTAGCTGGCGAGGAGGGGATCCTGTTCTTTTATGCAAATGTCCAATGTTAGGGAATGTACACGGAGTGTGTCTTGAGCCTGAGCCAACATGAAGAGAGGGTCCTGTTGGACAACGTGAATGTCAAATGATAAGGCCAGGGCATAAAGTGCACCTTGGGCGTTGGCCAGTTCCATATGTTTCACATTATCCCAGGTTAAAGGGGAACCAGGGGAGCGAACACAAGCGGCCAGAGACTGTTTTAATTCCTTGAGGCAGTAAGCCTTAATAATGAGATCATTACGGCATTGTCTTTGCAAAGGGGTTAAACCTTCATACATAAACTGATCTTCAATCAGGGGTAGTATTTTGCACAGATACTGGTTTTCAAACTGGGACTGGTAGGTAGGCCGGGACAGGATTTCAGATAGAAACATACCAACCCTCACTACAGGGTGGTCCGAGTTTGTGGGGCCGAGCATGCTGTCACGGTTGTGCTCGCCACAAACCAGGGTCAGACCACGTGGCTGAGGTGGGGTTGTATAAGCACCGACCCTAGACCGCACAGGCTGATCCGGATTGCGCAGTTCGTAGTCGTACATAGCGGGGTCGTGACTGGAGAGAGCAGCATAGTCAGTGGACGAGCCAGGGTCAGGATTGGAGACATCATGGTAAACGTAGTCCAAGCAGGGAGTCGGCAACAGGAGATCAAGCAGGTCTTCCTGCTTCAGCAAAATTGCTGCAGGTCGGGAATGGGGTTTGTGCGAGTGGCGTCCACGGCCCATGGCGCCGGTCTCAGGAAGGAGAAGGCTGACCGGAGTGGGCACACCGCCAGGCAGCACTGGTAAACCAATGCTTCAGCGCAGGAGTCCAGAACGAGCCTGTGCGGGGAGAGAGAGCTACAGAACTCAGGACTCAGAGACAGGCCTCTGCTATGGGAAGGGCAGCAGGCCTCAGGAAACAGGAGTTACGCTGGAGATCACCGCTTCAGCACAGGAACCAGGACACGGCCTCTGCAGTGGAGAGAGAGAGCAGCAGGCCCAGGAACCAGGAACATGAACTAGGACAATAACAGAGTTAGTAACAAGAGAGAACAAGCCAGGGGCTTATGGCAGAACACTTGGTAACATCCAAGAAGGATTATGCTTGGCAGAGAAGTATAGTGGGAAATCTGTATTTAAAAGTCATAAAACCAATAGCAAAAGGGGCGTGTGATAGCATTGCTCTAATGACTGAACCCAAGCTGGGGCTGCAGTAATAGCTTGCACAGCTGCAGAATATATCATGGGGAGTGTTCCAAGACTGCACAGGTCTGTAAGGCAAGGTAGCAGAAAACCGAGGTGTGGATTCCTTACAGTAACAGCAGCTATAGAGGTGAAAGCTAAGTTAGCACCACTGCAGCATAGTATAAAGTATGGTATTTGGAATAACTATAGCCCATATTAATGAATGGGCTCTAACCACTCAATATTGAACATTGTCTGGTATCAAATAAAGCTGTGACCCATATTTATGAATGGGCAACAGCAGCTGAGGAAGTGGGAGCTCTATTGCCCTTTGAACACTAAAGAGGAGACATCCACTGTCCGTGTAATCAAGGCAACAGTCAACCTTTAGCAGGAGCAGGAACAGGCAGCTAATCGCCATGCGAAAAGAATGCTGCCATCTGACAGCGGTCCCTGCGCGTGCCCGTGATAGAACTTGCCGATGCGCGTGTTTCGCATGTAGAAACACTTTGGCTGATTATTTCCGCGGTGCAGCGTTTTTTCTGGCTGTGTACCTTATTTACTTACATTTTTTTTTCAAGCCGCCTATGAACTTCTTCCTCAGTTAACCAATTGTTCGTTAATATAGAGGTTCTGGCTTCCATCTGCGGCACTGCTATTAAAATCTATTCTTTCCTGGTAAACACAGAGGCAAATAATTTGTTTAATACATCTGCTTTTTCCTTATCTCCAATAATCTTTCTGCTCATCTCACAATGAAAGGGTCTATATTTTCTTATTTTTTTTGTTAAGAACTTTTTTACGTGTTCTTTGACTCCACGCTAGTAGACGAATGGCAAACAGCTGATCAGCCGGCTCCTGGAGTTCCAACACACCTGTTTCCTCCTCGTTACCTGCAGGTGACGTCAGCAGAGTTTAAAGCGTCTGTATGCTTGGACGCAGATAGTATAGTGCAGTAGCTCTGTATAGCCCGCAGCTCCCAGAGACAGTCATTGGACAAAGTTCATCAGGTAGGTTTGGGCAACTCGGCAGGTACCAAATTAACCCTACATGTTTTGAAATGAGTCCTTTGATGCATTGTGCTGTCTCCTATGCTCTGCCACTGGCATGACCATCTGTGTCTAGCTCCAGCTTGTCAACCTTGGTGTAGTTCTCCTCAATTCTGACTGCATCTCTCTTTAACAGTCGGCAGACTTTTAGACTTGTGCTCTTCTTTTCTGCATTTTGTGGGATGCAGATTGTAGCACTGAGACGACATTGCAGATGCCCTTTTAGGAACCCAGAGCTTGCTTGGTTATGATGTAGGATCTACATCTGGACTGAATCACCAAAGCAGCTTTCTTGACAAACCTATAGTGTCTTTGTTGCTATACTGTACTTTCTAACATTTGACTGGAGGGAAATCACATATTGCTTCAAATGTTGGTAATTCTTCCTTTGTCATTGCATTCTCCAAACTTACTGAAGAGTGCAGGCTGCTTTATTCCAGTGATTAAGCTGATGAGCTTTCATCCCTCTGTAGGTAGCCTGTATGATGACAGTTGCTGAGCATTTATGGCAATACATTTCTTGTTCCTTGTATATCGGTTCTGGACTGAGAAAGTTCTACTTGAAGACATAATTATTGTCTCTTTTCAAGCTTCAAAGTGCCCTTTTCAGTGCTTTTTCCAGTGCAATATGCACTTCTGACCTTTCTTGTTTCTTCATCTTTTCTATTTTGTGAAGCTTCTCATTTCTTTCACTAGTCTGGCCAGCCAAATCTGAAGTCTCCTCTTTAATATTTCTGTTCTCTCTTTTCAATCTCTAAAACACTGAGGACTTTTCCTAGGTGTGCTTCAATTTACACACACCTGTGTGTAGACTGGAGACCTACTCCTGATAGACTTCCAGCTCTGTGCTGAGACTGTGGACATCCTCCAGAGAAACCTCCTACCTCTGCTTCCCGTCAGCAAGGTGTTGGTTGATGACACTCGGGATCTTGGTAGCAGCAGCTTTTAACCATTACCAGATTAGTCATTACATCATCGAACTGGTTCTGTAAGTGCTGCTTTCTCTTCTCCAAAGATACACACTCAATTATACCAGAAACTGCAGAGCTGCAGAGTGATCCGGTGACGTTATCGTAGCAACATTGCGGGCGACATGCAAAAGCGATTTGTAGCACTGCTGCAGAGGAGACATGATCAGTTATTTTGATTAAGATGCACTGTGATTGGCCTTGCAAATCGTGACGCGACCGTCGCCTGTGAAAAACTGCCTTGCAGTTCGTCGAGGCGCTTATGTCACTACTGGTATATGCACTTTAATTGGAAATTATTGTTTTGTTTTGAAGCTGCGCGGCATCTGGTATAATCACGACCTTAGCAATTGCTGCATACAGACACCCCTGTAGCTTAATAATGGCTTCTTGCTCTTCATCCAATTGTACATGGAAGAAATCACTGTCAAGTCTGTCAGTTTGCAGTGCATTTTAAGCGCTGCTCATGGAATCATCACTCTTTGGTTTCTGATCAAATTCCCTGATACTGTTTGTTGAGGGAATCTCACTGTCAGACGTGGATAGACGCACCTTCTGGGTATATGACCAGCATTGGACCCTCTGCTACTCCAGGGTCTCTGCTGTAGCTCCAGCCCAGTCCCTGCTTTTGAGAAGCCTTTTGGCAATTCCGGCATGAATCCAACAGTTGCTCTGGGCTGTGGATCATCTCAGTTACTTTCTGACACATGCTTTCTTTACATTGCAGTCTCATCTTAAAACATTTTACACCTACCTACTTAAGCAAAAGATCAGCTTTCTTTTTTATTTCTCTTTGTCTTTACTTTGAAAGACTTTGATGCATTAGCAATACTCGGCATACACTCATTGTTAAAAGCTTCTGCATTTTTCTTGCACCCACAACACATTGCTTGCTGCTGCAGTTGTTTGGCTCGCTGGAGAAAATATTCCTCTTGCTGCTGATACTGGTCTCTTTCTGAGGCCATATAGAAGTCGTCGTCGTCATCATCATCATCATCATCATCATCATCATCATCATCATCATCATCATCATCATCATCATCATCATCATCATCATCATCATCATCATCATCATCATCATCATCTTCATCACCATCATCACTAGGCCTGAAGGGACAATATTCTGTGTGACCAGGCTCAATACACCACAAACAATAAATCCTTCATTCTGGTCTCTTCAGGTATATTATTCACACTGACCATGGGAGGCGCTACTACCTCAAAACTTTGCACACTTTTCCCTGCGTACAGTATGCTGGGAACACAGAAGGTACAGCCGCGGCCCCTTTTATTCTCCAACATCTCCGAATTTTTTCGGGGATTTATTACGAATGCCACGCACTTCACTGCACTTCACCACGTTCAAGCCGCATTCATACCGCATTCATGTTGCATTCATGCGGCATCACCGGCGGTTGATGTGTTTATTGATGTGTTTATTGATAATTGGTTGCAATTCTTCGCGTATCCGCCAGGTGGCAGATATTCATGAATTGTAATGCACATGCGCGTCAGTAATGTGTTTAAAAAAATACCACAGTGGTCCATTGTAAATTGGCCTTGGTACTGAATAAGTTACAATAATGTATCAATTTAGGCTTTTCATATTAAAAAATACATGCACAGTGACTGGTGTTTTATTGTCCTGAGAGTCCCAACATGAGTGCACCATTGCAGTCCGTGTTCCAAAAACCCGACAGAACGTACGCTTATTTAATATGGGCCGCGATTAATGCAACAGATGATAAGATGGCAACAGTTGGTCAAATTTATCAGTATTTTATCGAAAACTATGACTTTTACAATTTTTCACCAGATGCTCATGTGTGGAGGTGTGCAATAAGGAAAAAGTTATGTATCGATCCGTGTTTTTTCTCGTATTGATCCCGGTGTTATTGGAGGATATTAGTGAATATCACCAGATTTTTCCTGTATCTTTGATAATGGAGACTTTAAAAGGCGAAAGGTCATCTTAAAACCAACTAAGAAACATCAGTCGCTGGCAAGCAATGTGCCAGCGACTGTGCCAGCGACAGAGCCAGCATCCAATAACGGTCCGACCGTCAGTGAAAACCTGGTGACCGGCAACCCTTGCTGTCTTTACCTGCCCGGATACCTGCAGCCTGAGCCGGATTTCGTGTACAGATTCCAACAAGCTTGCATGTACCAAAGCGATTTCCAGCATCATCAGCTGACTACAGGTGTAGTAGCCCCGCTGTCACCTGTCAACTACATGTATAATCAAGAATACGGGACTGGCAGTGGCTCGGCACCAGCTGATTGGCAAAGTCTATGGTGAGTAATGTTGCCGTATTTTATTCTGTTTTTGAAATATCAATATCAACTGCACTAATTTTTTCTTTTCTTGTCTTTTCAGAAAAAAAGGATGGACAAGGAGAGAGGGGGGTATCATGTGTAAAGTTTGAGAACTGTGTGTACAGTTAAGTGTTTCTAAACTGCAGTCATGATTTACACAAAACCTCCCCTCTCTCAATGAACTACACAGAATGAGAAAGAAAATAAAGACGGAAAATTTGTATTTTTATTTTTATTATTATCAATGTGCATTATCCATGATTATCCACCGGCCCTCAATTTTCATCCCCCCCTCTCTCAATGATTATTTGTAGTTTTCTTTCCTGATAAAATAAAATACATATTTAATTACATTAAGATTTTATTTCTTTGAACTTTAAATTCACTGTGAATGTGTGTGGGGGGGATTCTTCAAGAAGACATATAGTTTTAATAATTGGTTACCTTTTTAATAATTGGTTACATAATCAGATTAACATAAGGGAAAGCCAACAATAGGAAAATTAACGAATGATGTGAGAGAGGTTGAAAAGCACAATGACAAGCTTTAGAAACGGAATGGTTCTGGAGAGGTGTCAATAAGAGGTTGTAATCCTTGAGCGAGTCCTGTGTGTGTCTGTGGGAGGAGGGGGCTAAAGCTGCATGAAGTTTTAGCTGTATTGTAGTTCAAAGACATTACATATTTTCAACAGGCAGGTCATCATAATAATTTGATTCCCACACCCCCAAATACATAAAAACCACACAAATCAACCATGTGCAGTCAAACGCACAGTGTCGCAGTCAAAATCTACAGCACAGATTGAATATCGTAATATCAAGATGGTTTAGGCAGGCTTGTGGAGAAAATAAAAATAAAAAATGACGAGAAAAAAAATATTTTTTGTTTTTGGTCACTCACTCTTGAACTTCGCAAGCAAGCAGTGGTGAAGTTATAGACACATGCGCAGTAATCATCAGCAGGAATGTGATTGAAACCAGAAAGACACAAATTCAAAGGAATGGTATGGGAGAGGTGTATTATACTGTAGATAACATAAGAAGTTGAAATACTGCAGTGCAGTAAATTATCCTGTGTGTGTGCGGGGGCAAGCGAGGGGAGAGCGCTGTATATGCCGAAATGTGATACTGTTACAGTACACGCCTATGCGTTTCAACAATGTTCAAATGAGACATACAGCACTGCACATGCATGTATAAATATGCAAATTTACAATTACTGCGCGCGCACACGCAGACTGTGTACTGACGTAGGTTGAATTGCTAAAGTATTAAATTTTGAAGACAACAGCTCGCGAACGCCCCCTGAATTTTTAGACGGTATTGCAGTATTGCAGACAGCGCTAATAAAATGCTAATATAAGGAGCGCTAAAATACCGGAACATATTCCGGAAAAAAAATATACTGCATCTGCCCGCGGTTATCAGAGTTGCGCCGATACGGCCGCATTAGGATAAAGGCGGCCGCAGCTGTAGTCATAAACAGCAGAGAAAATTTCACTTGCAGAGTCCATACAGTACCTTTCGCGGGTGTCTCCCACGTGCTATGAAGCCATTTTGAAAACCCACACACCTTTCAGTATGTGTAACCACATTCTCCCCTATATGTGACAAAGATCCTTTTGGGGAGTTCTGACTTTTGTCTGAGCCTGCTATAATACTCGTTCTTCTAGGGTAAAATAGAGGACAGACTACCAGGTGAAAAAACAAAAAGAAAAAATAGGAGGGCTACATTCTCCTATCCAGAGGGTCTTCTTGTGG
The DNA here is from genome assembly GCF_040206685.1 of Ascaphus truei. NCBI lineage: Eukaryota > Metazoa > Chordata > Amphibia > Anura > Ascaphidae > Ascaphus > Ascaphus truei. Next base: position 241,824,675 of record NC_134484.1, on the reverse strand, counting down.
TAACATTGTGCTGATGTTTGCACAGAAATGCTTTAATTGATCTGCATTGATGTACGCCTAATACTCACCATTTTTTACACCAATACAATTGTACTTAATTTACTTCACTATTTGCGTTTTGCGCTTTTCTTTTTTTTTTCTCTCTTAGTGGTTTGAGTGCCGAGCCACTCTTAGATTTTTTTTTTTATAACTTGTATCCACTCTTAGATTTTAGCAGCATACGCCATCACGAATATATGGTTTGATATACTTTTATAATTTAGTATCACATATATTGCACAAGTTAGTTCTAATTGCACTTTAACACAATATTGTGTAACACTACAGTATAAGGTGGATTTTGGGTTGCGCACTTATTTTTGTATATCTACAGACTACCAGGTGCCTGCTTGTATTTCCCCACGGAATGGAATTGAAGCATATAACAGCAAAAAAGAATAGAAATCAGAACATTGCTATACAGCTCTAACTGAACAGTTCACAGGAACTTCAATAATGTTGGACAGCTTGTGCGTTTACCAACTAAACAAAACATAGGTCAATAGGTGTGCTGGAGCCTACTTTGGGCTTTACATGATTTTGAGTGGGGTTGTTTGGGCCCACTACGCTTCTTGCACCTCAACATTTTTCATTATATTTTCTGGTTTAGAGTGCTGTCTATTATTGTTTGTATAGGTCAATAGGTACACCAGGGAAAATAGCATCTTCAGCATTTAAAGGCACTGTGCAACAATACTCTTAACTAGTCTGTAATGTCCTTACTTTAGGCTTATGAGGCTGATCCAACTACATCCCCGCACATCCTCTGGGGGAGGGGGAGGCTGACTTCCTCCTGACTCTTTTTCTCTGTAGGCTCTGCAGTTCGCAGGCAAATCCTTCTAGGCAACTTTTACTCTTGAACCCTTCAACTCTATCATCTCACTTGGCTCTCTTAGGTTCTGGGACTGGTAGTTCTGTGACATTCCAGCCTGGCATGCGGCCCAGCTGTTTCTTAGGCGATTCTCCTGAGAATCTTGAACTTGTCTTCATGCAGGTTCCGGAAGCACTGGCAGGGAGCAACTACCTGCCTGATCAGTAGTTAATTGCCCATATCCTAGCACATCTTACAGCTAGGGTGTGGTCTGCTTAGTCTGCAGGGTGAGGGAATTAACTCTTCACTCTCACAATATATAGTTGGAATAAAATTGCACGTTAGAGTACATGTTCGAAAAAGATACATAATATCCTCCTCTCATCTTGCCAATCTCTTTGGTGTTCTTGAACCTTCTTCTCCGTGGGCTTCTCTCCCTTATAGATTCTTGTCAGATCTACTTTCCTTTCATCTCCTGCTTGCTATTTAGTGGGCCTTACATTTTATATAATTTGGATCCATTTAGTAAAATAGACTTAAACTGGATGTGAGTAGACTTATTTGGTCATATTTGTGTGAACCTTTGTACAAACTAGTTATATAAATAGACATATATACAAAAAATCTCCTGACCAAGCTAAATTTGTTTTTTGACCTTTGCTGGAATCTTTCTTAAGACTATTTGTGCTTCTGTGGGGTTGTTGTCTCATCCTGCATGATATTTGCAAACAGCCGTTGTATTTATAGATTTTTCCTATTTCTCTTTGCTCAGATTTACCTTTACAGCATATAACAATATATTGTATATATAACAATATATATATATATATATATATATATATATATATATATATATAGCAGAAAATAGCCGTGTTAGTCCATATATATATATATATATATATATTTACATATATATATAATCAAAAAAATAAAAAATTAAATAGATGATACCGTTCTGTGGCTAACGAAATGCTTTTATTTGTGCGAGCTTTCGAGATACACTGATCTCTTCTTCTGGCGATGTTACAATGGTAAACCTTTTGCTTCATTCATTGTAACATCGCCGGAAGAAGAGATCAGTGTATCTCGAAATCTCGCACAAATAAAAGCATTTCGTTAGCCACAAAACGGTATCATCTATTTATTTTTTTATTTTTTTGATTATTGAAGCCCGGCTAACACGGTACTGATACCTCTACATATATATATATATATATATATATATATATATATATATATTTTTTTATATATATATATATATATGTGTGTGTGTGTGTGTGTGTGTGTGTGTGTGTGTGTGTGTGTGTGTGTGAACGCGCGTGTGTGTTTGTGTGTGTGTGTGTGTATATATCCACCCACTTTGAAATGATTAAAAGCTCACTCCATCTCACCTTCCACACTCATGCTTGCAGACAGTTAGATTGGGGGAGGAGGCTCTAAGACAAATTTTCAGCATCCCTATCCAACATCACATGCCAGCAGAACCCCCAGCTCATTACTGGACAATATATCCAAATTTCGGCCAAAATCTCGGCGGAGTGATGTCAGCGGGCTAGTCTCGCGAGACCAGAGGATCAACCAGGAAGTTACGGAGAAGGGCTGCAGGCAGAGGAGAACCAGCACGGCGCTTCTTGGCGTTCCACGTGAAGGATCCTTACAGCAACTCCAGGCAGCAGGACGGAGAGGATTATAATATCCTACATGCTTGTTTACATCTGCTACTTTGTAAGTAGCGATCTACTTTTGCACATATATTTTAACTAAACGTACTTCACTATATTTTGTTTCTCTTCATTTTATTTCAGAATCATTGGCAAACCATACCCCCATTCTACTTATGCTCAAATTTATTATACAGTTGCGCCATTGTTTCCCCCCTTTCCCCATATATATGCTATTCTGTGTAGCTGAACATTAGGCAGCAACTTTTAATATTTTGGATGTAAATTGTATCTTTTTGCGCACTTAGTATTCTATAGTTTATATATATATATATATATATTTTATATATAAAGCAGAAAATAGCCGTGTTAGTCCATATATATATATATATATATATGAAAGAAAAAGAGAAAAAAACAGGCGCACACCTAGTGCATTAAAGTAAAACAAACAATTTATGGAACATTAAAAAAGACAAATGCCCACTCACAAGTCAAACGGTAAAATAAAGCAGTTATGAGATTGGCTCTCATATGCCAGCAGTAGCGTCCGGATCAGCAATGGAGACCTGTCCTACACGTGTGGCTCAGTCTCCTTCACCGGAAATGACATCCTCCCGGTCGTGTGCCCCGCAAAAGGAAATCCCTCCAGGAACCACAGGAACCACAGCCTGTGTCCTAGCTTGCTTGCGTCTGGTTGCTGCACTACCAGGAGTGGTAAGGATGTGTCCGCTTTTCTTATCTGGCTCGCCGCTCTCACACTGCAATCCAAATAGTCCGTGATAGCTGTATTCAGTGGGAAAGTGCCTCCTCCGTCTTAGCCACGCCCAGGGCTTTTTCTTTCATAGGTATCTACAAGGGAGTTGTGATCCCTTTCAAACGGGCTGCCATTACCTGGATGCACTTTATTGGAACTGGACTCTATGTTTTTTAAGGTTTTGGTGTTTTTTCAATAATTTTTATGTATTTTTTAATTATAATTTATTTTTTTTTTTTACATTTTTTATAGTAGTTTTTATTAAAGTATTTTATTTAACATGTGGTACCCTTATAACATAGGATCTATTTTATAATTAATACCCCCTCTGGCCACCCCATAGGTTGTCTCAACACAGTAGCTAACTTGCTCACAGTTAGGCAGGTTGTAATAGTAGGCGCTCCTTAATTTTTTGTTTTGTTGTGATATATATATATATATATATATATATATATATATATATATATGTGTGTGTGTGTGTGTGTGTGTGTGTGTGTGTGAACACGCGTGTGTGTGTATATCCACCCACTTTGAAATGGTTAAAAGCTCACTCCATCTCACCTTCCACACTCGCTTGCAGACAGTTTGATTGTGACAAATCTAATACAGAGTGCTTTTCCTGGTATTATACAGGTTAATAAGAGCTTCAATCAGACTTAGAACTATGCAACTAATTTTGACAGATTTATTATAAATCATTCTTCCTGGTAATGTACAGGTTATTAAGAATTTATATTAGTGTTAAAACCCTTGAGACGTGGTCTGCCTTGGAGTGGCTCAAGGGCTTACAACACTTTGGCCAAAGAGTTAAACTAAAAGACCATTTTATTCAAAAGATACTTATATACACTGGCGACACACTTTATTCGAGCTCGGCTAGTCCCACGAATTCGGGTATACCCGGGTGTATTGAGGTTTGTGACTGTTTTCTGCCCGAGTGCATTGAGGTATTTTCCAAGCAGGGATTGAAGCATTTTATTCCCGCTAGCTGCAATACTGCACAGTATATATATATATACTGCATTACAATTCATGAATTTATGCCATCTGGTAGACACGCGAAGCATTGCAGCCTATTAAATCCTAATCATTATCATTTAACAGATCAGCCGCCCGTCAGCCAGGCATGAACCCAGGCTGGGAAGGCAAATGCAACGGGGCTTGTCAGAGGTGAGGAGCGGCGCATTCCAGGTATCTGCCAGGTACATACTGGGTATTTGCTCGAATAAAGTGTGTCGGTGCAGTATATAAGGGGAAATCAGTTTAGCTGATGAAACGCGTAGGGCCAGGTGTGCTGTGGATCTTCAAGCGTCGTTTTCAAACCTGCTCGGTATTCAAACCTGTTCGGCATCCATACTTACCGTGTGACGTCATCCGCTGCTCCGCCGCATCCATCGTCCCCGGTGGGAACCAAAATCATCTGTTGGTGTATTCCCGGGGAGAGGAGTGCATGGAGAGCCAAACATCGTGAGTTCCTGCTGGCGGTGAACAACGAGGATGGTAGTGTGCAAAAAAACAGGCGCTTACCTCAGATTAGAAACAAAAGTGTGCTTACAGTAAAGAGGTCAATTCGACAATAGCTCTCTTACAAATACTTGGAGCAAACAGTAGGATCCCTTCAGCTTCAACCCCAGAAAAGGGTTAATCCAGAGCCCTTATAGAAACATGGGAACAAACAAACAATGGGGGAGCATGGGATTAGAAAGACATATACAATAATAATGGTGATGAATATTGACAGTAGTTCCAAAGGTGGGGGCGGGTTGTAAATATAATAATACTTACACGGCCATGTGTAAGCAACCACAATTAGTGATCACCTCCTTGAGGGCGAGCTGTGCCTCTCCCAGCTAGATATAGCTGTATGTTGATAGGGTTAAGGGAAATGATATATAATCTATAAGGCTATACTCACACGGCCCTGTGGTGTTATTTGAGCCTGAGGAAGTCGATGTGTCGACGAAACGCGTTGCTCTAAACCACCAGAAGATTTTGACCTAAGGAGGCTTCCGCAGTCAGACCGTGGAGCAGTGTTTGCAGCCCAGCAAGATAGTTTTTCTTCCTGCATCCCGGACGCGGGAAGGGCACACAAAGCTGCTCAAACTCGATCCTGGACTGCGTGAGGAGGCCAGGGGTCCATTCTATATGTATGTGAGTCCCTTTGCTGTTTTAATTAATAAATGCGATTTCTTGTGGATATTTAACTGGAACCGTGCCTCACTCGTTTTTCTCATCACCCAACCCCTCCCCCCCCCCACGCATCATAACACCTGGGGGGAGAGCCTGGCTGACGCCTGGGAGTTAGCACTGATTTTCGTGCTGCCCTGGATACTGGAGAAAACCCCCATTACGTGACGAATAGATGTGGCTGGGTTAAATTTAACCCCAAATTAACCAATTTCTACACCAGCTCACACAGGGTCGTGTGAGTATAGCCTTATAGATTATATATCATTTCCCCTAACCCTATCAACATACAGCTATATCTAGCTGGGAGAGGCACAGCTCGCCCTCAAGGAGGTGATCACTAATTGTGGTTGCTTACACATGGCTGTGTAAGTATTATTATATTTACAACCCGCCCCCCACCTTTGGAAATACTGTCAATATTCATCACCATTATTATTGTATATGTCTTTCTAATCCCATGCTCCCCCATTGTTTGTCTGTTCCGGTGAACAACGAGGGCCATATCGGATACAGTGGAGTCACGGAGCAGTGTACACTGGCGAAACACTTTATTCGAGCTCGGCTAGTCCCACGAATTCGGGTATACCCGGGTGTATTGAGGTTTGTGACTGTTTTCTGCCCGAGTGAATTGAGGTATTTTCCAGGCAGGGATTGAAGCATTTTATTCCCGCTGGCTGCAATACTGCACAGTGTATATATATATACTGCATTACAATTCATGAATTTATGCCATCTGGTAGACACGCGAAGCATTGCAGCCTATTAAATCCTAATCATTATCATTTAACAGATCAGCCGCCCGTCAGCCAGGCATGAACCCAGGCTGGGAAGGCAAACGCAACGGGGCTTGTCAGAGGTGAGGAGCGGCGCATTCCAGGTATCTGCCAGGTACATACTGGGTATTTGCTCGAATAAAGTGTGTCGGTGCAGTAGCAGACAAGTGGCGTTTCCTGATCCTTTGGAGCATGAGTTTTATCTCATAACATGCTTTTTTATATTCTATGTTTGTGAGTTCATTTTATGAGCCTTTTTTGGGAATTACATTTATTTTTTGCACAGTAATGTACTAGGATTGGGCGCTTTTTTCTTCTTTTTTTCAATGCAGGTGGAGAGGGAGGTCGTTGTGCCCTTTTAAGAAGCTGCCATTTTCCTGATAGTGCTTTGTTTTTTTCCCCATATTGGACACATTTTGGACTCCAAAGGACTATTCATATTGTGTGTATATAGGAGGGTCCACAGCACACCTTGTGTAATTATTCATGCACAATTAATTGGGTTTCATCGATTATTCAGTATGAGATTATGTATTGATTTATAGGTTTTTATTCTATTTTATTATTTTTATTTTCTATTTTTTGTTGTCATACCTTACCAAAGCGCAGTCCTTAATTCTATATATTTGTGAATATATATATATATATATATATATATATATATATATATATATATATATACTGTCCCGACACAGCTTATTCTAACAAAAGCCGCTGCTTGACCGGGGCTTACTCCGGCTGGCGCCGGGTCTAGACCGCGCGCCCCCGCATCTCCTCCGTGCACCCCCACCGCTCGCATGGCATTGTGCTCCCCCTTCCCGACCCCCTAGCTGCTCCTGCTGTGCCCCTCTGCTTCCCCGCACCCCTGCTTACCTCACTTCAAACCTTCAGGGGTGTCGGGGAAGCTGGGGAAGCTGGGGAAGCAGGGCGCGCACGTGACAGTGACGTCACAGTGACGCACGGATAGGCCGCGTCTCCACGCTGCCCGCACGCATCCTGCCGTGCGGGAAATGTTAGAATAAGCTGTGTTGGCTGTGTATATATATATATATATATATATATATAAGGCACTGTACTGTGTATTTGTGTCATAGCACTGAGCTCTTTCTGTGTTTCATGTTCTGTCTCTGGTTTAAAAAAATAAATATATATATATATATATATATATTTACAGTGCTCGACAAATGTACTCGCCCGATCACCTAGAGCGAGTGCATTTGACCCTCTGTTGAGTGCTGCTGCCAGGATGCGATCAAGCTGGACACCAACGCGGGACGCCAGAAGAATAGCCCAGCCGCAGACATGAATTGGAGGCACTGCAGTGACGCTACAACACGCACAAACGCAGGAGCATACGGGCACGCCCTCTCACACACTAAGGATATCCTAGCAACTGCTTGGACCAGAGGCGCAGAGAGGCCTGGAGATTGTGGCTTTGGCTTGATGTGTCTGCGGAGCGGCGCTGTGTGGCTGGAGGAAGTGCTGCTCATGTTGCTGCTGCATCCGTGTGTATCGTGGGCTAGGTGGACAGAGGGAGCCCACAGGCAGAATTCCCTCACTCTCAGGGCAGGTGAGAGAGAGGGGGGGAGAGAGTTATGCAGCATTCCACTGCAGTGAGCCAGTTTCAGCCAAAAGAGAAGCCGCCCGGACACTGCTATATTTCATCTCCTGTCGGCACCGCTGATAAAAGGGAGAGAGGAATTTAAGAGGGCGGACACTCGCTCTCGCAGAGGGGAGTTGGTTGGTGTGTGTGTGTGTGTGTGTGTGTGTGTGTGTGTGTGTGTGTGTGTGTGTGTGTGTGTGTGTGTGTGTGTGTGTGTGTGTGTGTGTGTGTGTGTGTGTGTGTGTGTGTGTGTGTGTGTGTGTGTGTGTAAGTGGGAGAGTGTGTGAAAGTGGGAGAGTGTCACCCACCCACTCTCTCTGTCTCTCTGTCAACCTGTGTCACCCTATCTCCTTCTGTCTTCCTGTCCTACCTTGTCACCCTCTGTCACCTTCTATCTCACCCTGTCTCCCTCTCTCTCACCCTGTCACCCTCTGTCTCACCATGTCAACCTCTGTCTCACCCTGTCTCACATTGTCTTACATTGTCTCCCCCTGTCTCCCCTTTCTCACCCTGTCACCCTGTCTCCCTCTGTCACCCTGTCACCCGCTGTCACCCTCATGTCACCCTGTCTCACACACTCTCTGTGTCTCACTCACACACACACACTCTGTGTCTAATACACACACACACACACTCTCTGTGTCACACACACACACACACACACACACACACATACACACACACACACACACACACTCTGTGTCTCACATTCTGGATCTGGATATTTTATTTACCCTATATGTCTTAACTGGCTTGTGTCTCACACGCACACTCTCTCTGTGTGTCACACACACACACACACACACACACACACACACACACACACACACACACACACACACACACACACACACACACACACACACACACACACACACACACACACACACACACACACACACACACACACACACACACACACACTCTGTGTCTCACACTCTGGATCTGGATATTTTAACTGGCTTATACTTACACCGAAATAACCTATACTGATTTCTTCCAGATCTGACCCCCAAACTTCACACGAGAGACATTGGAATCACCCCTAACCAGGAAGACAGGTAGGGAACACCTCCCCTCCAACATATAACATTGCGGAAATGAGGGTACCTGGATATTGAGGGACTGCGGATCAGGTAAAATCCCAGGCGGGATTGCTGCTTAAGATATTGTGATACTTTGTCGAGAATCCTTTGCAGGCAATGACTGCTTGAAGTCTGGAACGCATGGACATCACCAAACGCTGGATTTCCTCCTTTGTGATGCTTTGCCAGGCCTTCAGTTGTTGTTTGTTCGTGGATCTTTCTGCCTTGAGATTTGTCTTCAGCAAGTGAAATGCCTTTATATATATATATGTTATGGTGGGTAATGTGAGCTTGAGACAAAAGGTGGCACTGTGTGCTCATTTGCATGTCATTTCCCAAAATCCCTTGCTGCAGTGGAAGTGCTGTGTGCTGGGTGATAATGGTGAAAGGCAGGGTTGCAGACCTGTCTGAGTCATGCAAATGAGCATACAGTAATATTTACAGTTGCTATATATACACACACAGTACACCTCTGTGTAAACAAATAAATGTAAATAATTGTGTCTTAAACACACAAATGTATAATTATTATAGTGTATAGTGTTAGTATTAGTGTATAATAATGTGAATATTAAAAGTGGACTGAACAGTTAATAATTGGTGACGCAAATACGTTATAAATACACCACACCACCAAATGTGAAATATATTAATTGAAAAGAAGCTCAAACAAAACCCTTGAAATAGATTGTTCTTGAGTCTATGGTATCCTGGTGTTCTTCCAAAGTAAGGGGAGCACAAATGTTCACAGCGTTTATCTCTTACAGTACATGCAAACACTTTGAACATTTGCACTCCCCTTACTTTGGAAGAATAATGACAAAGACCCCAATTTATTAAACAGTGTTAAACCATCATGTTAAATCTATTTTATTAAGGTATGTTATCCAATTTCTACCACTTATATTAGCATCCTATTAGTGGTAAAGCAATAGGATGAAATAGAGAGGCGTTACATAATGCATGCATTATTTTTGATATCTCACATTTTGCACCTGGAACTTTTTCTTTAATTGAATCAAAATAAAATGCCCTCACTTTGGCTGATAGTTTGACATAAAATGTAAGAAACAAGATAGGCAGTAGATCTTACTTTCGATGCATGTGCAAGCAAAAAATTAGAAAACTCTAGGACAAACTGCTAGATGGTTAATTAGTGCGGAAAATATTTCCATAATAGACTGGAAGATAGACATTTTCTGCCACATGACAATGTCAAACACTTAAGCTGGGAGACAGATGAGACCAGTCAAGCGTATATTTTTGAAGTACTGAATACAGTGTCTTCATCTTACTGTGTGCTGTTGGAATCAAACTGGACCTGCTTCTTGACTATTTTATTCACACAATTTGACTTAATTGAAGTTGCTTGATAAGCATTTCTTCCTGAAAAACGGATTGTTTACAAAGCGAAAGACATACTGTAAGATAAGACTATCGGAAGCAGCCACCAAAAAAATATTTATTTATTTTTCCACCTGTACTGTAGTATGTATTTCTTTATTTAGCCCATGATTACGAACATTTTAAGTATGTTGATTTTTTTCTACTGTACAGATGCAGAGGCCATTATTCGAACCTTTCTCGAAATGGTTTTCGAGATTTGCCCGAGATTCTCTCAAAATTTGCTGCGGCATACTAATGACCCATTGAATTAACACAGCAGGAGTCCCTGCTGTGTTAATCCTATTGGGGTCTGCCTGCCTGTAAGAGATGCACAGTAAGAGAGAGGCTGAATCAGTCACTCTAACTACATGCCTCTCACAGGCGATTGCGGGGGTTTTATTTAATTTTAAACATTACAGTAATGTAGCAGGGGGTCTCCGGAGCTGAACCGCATTGATTTTAGGTTTGGGGATCCCCTACTTCTCGAGATACAGGCCCTGTTATGGGGTGCCGGAATCCCCGCCATGTAAAAATCCTGTGGGTCATGTAACTGAGGGATTTTCACAATGAAGGAGATACCGGCACCCCATACCGGGGTCTGTATCTCGGGAAGTAGGTGTCCCCGAGGTTGAAATCAACTTTCTTCTTCAGCTCAGGAGACACCCTGCTGCTGCACACTAGTATCAAGCATCCCCCCACCCCCAACCCACCCAATCAAAAATCATTACCATAGCGGATAGCTGCTAAGGTAATGAAGCTGCTTACATTTTATTTTTCATATTGTGCATGAGCAAGGGGGTCTCCTGAGCTAAGCAAAGTTGATTTCAGCCTAGGTGACCCCCTACTTCCCAAGTTACAGGCCCCGGTATGGGGTTCC